>NC_090725.1:176315823-176328323 GCF_036898095.1 Palaemon carinicauda
AGGTTCATGGTAAATATTTATATATATATACAGTATATATATATATATATATAAATATATATATATATATATATATATATATATATATATATATATATATATATATATATATATATATATATATATATATATATATATATATATATATATATATATATATATATATATATATATATATATGTATATATATATATATGTATATATATACATGTATATATACAGCGATACCTCTACATGCGATCTTGATTCGTTCCGTGAGCTGCTTCGTATGTTGAAACGATCGTATGTTGGAGCAAATATTCCCATAAGAATACACTGTAATTTGTTTAATTCGTTCCTCAGCCTAAAAACCTATGATAACTCCATAATAAATTGCTACACATAATTACACATAACACTATTATAATTGGATAATTCAGAAATATCTAAAAAAGAATAATAATGAAGAAATAATAAATAAAAAAGGGGTTTTTATTGATACTTTACCATAGAGACAGGCCAGCGCAGGTGTAGGAATTGCTACGCAGTAGGAGACGGAAGATCAGCGAGGAGGTAGAGACGGCGACTGCGATAACGTACCGTAACCTACTCTAACTTACACTACGTGAACTTTAACCTAACTTAGCTTATTTTTTTTTTTCATTTTTATATTTTATATTTTTCTTTACATTTTTTCTTTCTTTTCTATTTTTAATTTGCATCACTTTCACTCGATTCGGTCTTACTTTTCTTTGCTTCACTTTCTTTCTCTTCATCATGATCACTAGACCGCCTCGTAGATTTTCTAAAGAAACTATCGAGAGAAAGTTGCTTGGTACGGCTTTTGAGAATTTTTCTAGTGTGTTAAACAAACATCATCGAACTGCGCAACTACACGGCAAACCTGAAGTGTCTGTGGGTGATGCTTATCGATGAAATCAACCACGTGTTGATGATATGCCAACATCTGTTTTATTTCAGCCGAACCTAAGATGTGACCTAACTCCTTGATCTCCTCTGACTCACTCAACTGCGTTTGGAACTCATCATTCTGCATGGCTTGCAGCTCCTTGAGTTCCTTGGTGGTGAGCTCTTCATGATGCTCATCAACGAGTTCGGTGATGTCATCTTCATCGACCTCCAGACCCATGGACTTGCCAAGGGATACAATCTCTTCGATGTCTTCCTCGACGGTAAGCACAGGTTCAGGCTCGGGGCCAAAGCCTTCGAAATCTCTGGGAGCAACAGCATCAGGCCAAAGCTTCTTCCAAGCTGAATTCAGTGTCCGACGAGTTACTCCCTCCCAAGCCTGATCTATGATCTTTAAGCAGGGCATAATATTGAAATGGCTCCTTCAAAATTCACGCAAAGTTAAGTTGGTGCTTTGCGTGACATTAACGCACTGCTTAAATAATTGCTTGGTGTAGAGCTACTTGAAATTAGAGATGACTTGCTGGTCCATGGGCTGGAAGATAGGGGTGGTATTCGGTGGAAGATACAACACTTTGATGAATTTGTATTCGTCGATGATATCATCTCCGAGTCCTGGGAGGTGTGCGTGTGCATTATCCAAAAAAAGCAAGCATTTCAAAGGCAAATTCCTCTCCTGAAGGTACTTCTTGACAGCAGGGCCGAAAACTACATTTACCCATTCTACAAAGATATGCCTAGTGACCCAAGCCTTAGAATTAGAACGCCATAGAACATGCAGCAGGTCTTTATTAATTCTATGTGCTTTAAATGCCCTAGGGTTTTCGGAATGGTAAACTAATAACGGCTTTATTTTGCAGTCCCTGATGGCGTTGGCACAAAGCGCAAGAGTCAACCGATCCTTCATAGGTTTATGTCCAGGCATTTTCTTCTCTTCGGCGGTAATACATGTTTAACTAGGCATCTTTTTCCAAAACAGACCAGTTTCATCACAGTTGAAAACCTGCTGCTCTACGTAGCCTTCCTCCTCCACAATCTTTTTGATCTTTTTAACAAAATCATTAGCAGCCTTGGTGTCCGAACTTGAAGCGTCTCCATGCTGAACAACTGAATGAATCCCAGTCTGTTTCCTAAATTTCTCGAACCAACCTCGAGACGTCTTGAATTCCTCCGTCGTAGTATCGGTTGAACTCTCCCCCGCGTCACCCCCAGAGCCCGCTGCCTTCAAATCACAAAAGATAGCGTTGGCCTTCTTACAAATGATCGTTTCAGTGATTGTATCGTCAACAATCTCCTTGTCCTTTATCCAGATCAACAAAAGGTGTTCCATCTCTTCCAGAGTAGGGCTACGACGTTTAGAAATAATGGTGATCCCTTTCGATGGTTTGACTGCTTTATTGGCTGCCTTCTGTTTTATGATCGTCGAGATCGTGGACATATTCTGGCCATATTGTTCAGCCAGATCGCTAACACGCACACCTTGCTCATGTTTTCTATTATTTCTTGTTTTAGTTCTAATGAAAGTATTGACTTCTTCCTTTTCTCACCACTGCTACTTCCTGAACCGAAACTAAGCTTTTTAGGACCCATGATTATATGTAAAATAAAAAATGAAACATGAGAAAAGGAAGATAAAAAACACTGTTAATAACGGAGCGAAAAGAGAACAACCACACGATGCACACGAGATGAGAGGACTGATCAAGGCGACGCTCGTAGGCGTCTCTCCGATGTGCTACCGGCTACAGGCGTAAACAAGAAACTACGATCGACGCTTCGAGAAAATTCTACGCGTATGATCTACGTCGTATGTTGGAGCACGACTTCGGGTGCCGAGACGCAAATTTGATCGAATTTTACTTCGGATGTTGGAACTTTCGTATGTTAAGACAATCGTATGTAGAGGTTCCACTGTATACATATGTGTATATATATATATATATATATATATATATATATATATATATATATATATATATATATATATATATATATATATATATATATATATATATATATATATATATATATATATATATATATATATATATATATATATATATATATATATATATATATATATATATATATATATATATATATATATATATATATATATATATATATATATATATATATAAGCGAGAAGTATCATACATCAGGTATATAACCTTTATAAAATAGTAGAGGTTAAAAGTTTTTGGTTGGTATCTTATTAAAGTAGATAGTTGTAAATAGCATACCGAATGATCAGAACTCCAGTGATTAGCTGACATAGTATTTTGTTTTTATTTTCCGCTTCATGTGATTTAACCAGCAAGAGTGGAAGAATGCGTTTGGAAGAATGGGTTTCAGAGAGATGACGAACTTTCAGTTGAGGTTCTATGTTAAGTTAGGGAGATATTCAGTACCAGAAGTCGAAACCTGGATTCTGAAATAAGGTTTGGTCCGTAATTGTACAAGGATTTTATGTGTTTCTTGAAAATATCGTTATGAATATATGTGTTGGGTATTTTTCACTTTTGAGAGTCTCGTGTTTAAGTCAGTATGCTTCAAAATATTATTCAGCAAAAACAACAAGAGTAATATTAGGATTCTGATATGAAGTAATTCGATTATATAATTTTTACTTAACCAAAAAATTATTGTTAAATAAAACCCAATAATTCATAGTAGTTTCTGCAACATAACCGTACTTGTGAGCTATGAGTGTGGGTTTTTGTGGAGCCTATACTTGCCTATTCCTTAGCAATCATTGCCTAGCCCTTCCTGGTACTAGATTGGGTGCAGACCTTGCTTGGGTGCTGAACATATGTGCATATGCTTGGGGTCTAGGATATTGCCATGCCCCTTTCCTCTTTACCTGTGCCACTCAAGACCAAGAGTGACCTTCAAACATGCAACGTTCATCAGTGACCGAAGACAAATGTTTTACGTATTTAGATAGTCGTGAATGTTTATCGTTGATTTAACATATTTTGATAAGCTTTGTTTACATATTTATGGATTTTACATGTATGTAGCTATTAGGATTCATGTAAGTAAGTTTAAAGGTGATATTAGTAATACTTACTAAGGGCTTACCAGTTTCATTGAGTTACTGCTGTGTTTCAGCATTTTACATTGATGATTTAATTCTTAATTCTGTTGCAAAATCCTTCCGCTTTAGGGAATCTACCAATAAGGTTTCATTAGGGCTGTCTTTATATATATATATATATATATATATATATATATATATATATATATATATATATATATATATATATATATATCCCTATATATTAAAAAAGTATCTTTTGGGCACCTAATAAAATATTTAAGCCCTACATACATACATATATATATATATATATATATATATATATATATATATATATATATATATATATATATATATATATATATGAAACCGTGGAGCGTGTACGTATCAGGAATCTATATCTTATGCATAATCATATCAATCTTAATGTATCTATATATTTACCAAGGTAACAAATATTCTTAATCAGTTACTAATGAACAATAATATTAATTATAATATATCTATATCTTTAACAAAAGTAACAATTATTCTTAAACAGTTACCCATAATTATTTTTAAATTATATATCTCTACAGGGTAACAGCTATTTTTTAACAAGTTACCAATTCATGTATACATGTTCAATTTTTTTTGTGGTACCTCATAATCATTTACTAGATTTATGCCATATATAGCTTATATGGATCTGTATTTTCCATGCATTTTTCTTTATTTATGACTATGTCTGTTAGTTATGTATTTTTTTTACATATACCTTTTTGCATATTCTTACTTACTTACTTGTTTATGGCTATGACTAAATATATATCCAGTAACACTCCTAGGAACCATATTTTAACATAACTTTTGATGTTCAATGCTTGAATGGTAGCTGTCCGAGCTAATGTAATGTATTACATTTTTATATACAGATAAATTCCATATCTGTAAATAAACCCATGACCCAAGGGGTCATTGGCGAATTAGGAGTGTAACAACAGTGCCATAACAGGATGTGAAACTAGACCATGCTAAGCAATGCTTGCAGTAGCCAGAAGGCATTGCATGAATAAACATTTATGTGTGTCTTGTAAACATGTCACAACGCCTCCCGTGGGAAGCAGTTGACCTATAGAGCCCTACCGGAATCACCTGACTTCCGGCCATAAGGCTACGGGATCATTTTGTTGGATTATTATATAAAACGCTGAGATAGCTAGTGTTACGCTGTCGACGCGACTCTCTTGTAAATCAGTTCTATTCATCTTTTCATACTGAATGGTCATCAGACCAAGCCATCCATACTCGAGTGATGGAGCTATCAATAAATTGTTTAAAGTTAACCTAAAACTTTGGACTTATTTCAAGAAGAAACCTACAAATCTAATATTTCTATATCACATTTGAAGAGACATGAGGATGGAACCACAATGAGTACGTACAACATTCGTACACTAACATATATATGCAGTATATATATATATATATATATATATATATATATATATATATATATATATATATATATATATATATATATATATATATATATACACACACACAGTATATGTGAAAGGCAATATACGTTTGTTTTGGATGGTATCCTAAAGACAGCCTTAATGAAACCTTATTGATAGATTTCCTAAAGCAGAAGGATTTTGCAAAAGAATTCAGATGAAATCATCAATGTAAAATTGAATTGAATGTCAGTGTGCAAAGATATCTATCTATCTATATATCTATCTATATATATATATATATATATATATATATATATATATATATATATATATATATATATATATATATATATATATATATATATATATATATTTGGGCTCAGGCCATGTAGTCCTGATGGAAGTTCCTATTAGGTAGCTTTCTAGGGTATATTTGACTACAGTGATATTCCCAGAGAATTTTACCTTAAGGTATCCAGAATTCTAACTCCTGGAGCGAATATCCCTAAATAATCTCACAGGGATATCGCATAATATCAGAGGACGTATTCTTGGCACGTCACATAGCTATCTTCGCCCCAAACAGTATTAACGCTTCGAGGGGGAATAGTGACAAGAATCTGAAACGAGAATGAAAAGAGAGCCGCTCATAAGGCATCTCTCTTATTCCGTTTCCAGTGTGTATCTGATGAAGGCGGTAGCGCCCTTTTTATTCCTTTTTCGTGTAGCTCAACTACTCGGTGTTTTCCCTGTGTTCTCTCGTTATTTTTAATTTAATTCAACATTTTGATGACTTCTCCGGCCTCTTCTGCCTCTAGGAAGTTGAGTATTATCTATACTATGTATAAATGTAAGCTCCTGTCATTTTGAATTAAATCAAAAGTGATTTTAATGTAAACAAGAGCTGTTGCCTACCGGAGGCATCCTGGATGCTATCGCTCGCTCTTATAGGTCATTTAGTTAGCTGGAGCGACGTTCCCGGTTTGTTACGCTTTAATAATTTAGCTATTTAGCTCCGCTAGGAATGCTTATATTATACCGTCAGTTTTAGCTCGGTGATTTCGACACGGGTCGAGGTACCGATCTTGCAGGTCTGGCACTAGTACTTTCATGCATGATATAAGTTTTTCCGAATGTTTTATTATTGAAGCTATAGGCAAATATTTCATACATGTAAGATATTGTTGAATGTTTTTCCAAGATTGTATACGAGTGAGTTTCAGTGATTTAGGTAATCGATTCTCATCTTACCTAGTCTAGTATTCAAGGTACAGTAGTATACTTTCGCACATCCCCGATTGTTCTTTTTCTCCTCCGGAGGCTAAGTTAAATCCCTCTCTCCCTCTGTAAAACTTCGGCTTAATCCTAGTGGTTTTATCTGTATAATAATTCAGGTATAACTATTCTAGGATATGTCTGTCCTGACCTGATAACCCGAGTGACTGGTTTTTTGGGTTAGGGCAGAACATCAGAGTTTCTAGTCTGTGGTCTGCTTCTTCCTAGCATAGAGAAAGAGTCTCCTTTGCTAGGTTAGGGGCGGACACAGGAAGCTTTGCTTCCCTAGTCCATGTTGGAAGGATGATTCCTTCTTCTAGTGGCCTAGCACACTGTCCTGTGTTGTTTTTCTCGGGCTGGAGAATGAGTTTTCTCTGTTGCCCGGCGAAATAACTTCACCTAACTTTGTTCTGGTTGGGAGGAGGTTAGCAAGTATTGCCAATCTTCCTCCCTAATAGACAACTCTTGGTTAGGATGAGCTTCCCTAATGGCTGAGTGTGTCTCTTGCTAGAACGAAGTCTTTAGGACCCTTATCCCTTCCCCATCTCTCTTTCTTTTATTTTCTTTTGGCCGCAGTCCTACTTCCGTACCTAGTATATGTTTGCAGAGTGAACCCCAGACCTCCCTTGGTCTCCCTTCCATGTCCGTCGGTAGAGCCCGGCAGACTATGGATTCTTTGGAAGCCTGAATGTTACATTCTCCCCTTCCATAGTACACTCTTTCTGGATGGAAGGTTGTATGGCAATGCCGCCTTATAACCTTACATCCATACTGTTTCTCTGACTATTGTGTTGCACCCCTAACGTGGAGGTTCTCTGGTTCTTGGCTACTGTCGGCGGGCACGGGTTTTATTAGCTTTGCCTGCCGGCAGGGGAAACACAGCCCGAATCTGCTGGCTACTACGATTAGCGGCCGGCAGCCGGGTTTTAGTGTTTTCAGCCGTCGGCTAGCAATGATCGCCGGCCGGCACACAGTCGCGAATCAGTTGGCTGCCGCCTATTAGTTAAAGATAGTATATCTTTGAACTATACAGGGGTAGTTGCCGGCCGGCACGTGCAGGCACACGCCGGCACGTACCGGCGCGTGCTAGCCGGCACAACAGCATGCGATGTACAGTAGTTGCTGTACTCGTAGTGTAGTACACATTGCATTAGCAGAAACTGCTGTACAGAGCTTGTGATAACACTAAAATTTCTTCATCATACTTTATTTTATCTTGTACAGCCTTTTGTTGAGACCGTACAATATATAGAAAGTAAGTTCTTTCTATATTCTTTCTATCCCGTATATCAAAACTTTATCTCAAAGTGTGAACTACACCTTAAATTTCCGTCTAGGAAATTAGGTAAGGTATTCTAGAATAAAATTAACCTTAGTTTTAATATCTCGGGAGGTCTCAGCAATTGACTGGGCAGGAAATACAAGCATGTGTCTTTCCTTCTAACTTTTATAGCTTTTTTATATAAGCTAAATGTCTCAATATAAGTGAAAGTCTTCACTTGATACTCATGGATTTTTCTTCTCTTTACAGGAGGACCATCCAAAGTGCGGGAGTGTGTTCTGTAAGAACTTCTGTGGGCATCAATATTGCAGGAGGCACGCAGCAGGCGCAGCCTCCAGAGGTGTTCTCAGCTATTGGGACCCTCAGGTTTGTACAGTTTGTTCTAACCTGATTACCGAGGCTTTTGACGACCCTAAGTCAACGGAGTCAAGGGATGCTGCCAGGGAAACATTACGATCTTGGGTGAGGGGTTTTCAGAAAAACACCTCAGGTCCCTACCTTCCAAATGAGAAGATGAGGGCCTACCTTTTCCCTAAAGCATCGGCTGATGCAATTACCCCCCAGCCTCAGGTGGAGATACCAATTGCCCAGAATACGGTAGATTCTGAATTCTCAGCCACCCTTCAAGACATCCAATTGGACGATAGGATGTCGGAGGTGTCGGATTCTACTGAGAAGGACCTTCTAGGAGAAGGTCAGGAGGAGGAGATGTTCCAGACTCCTCAAGTAGAAGAGCAAGAAATCGACGAAGTGTCAGTTACGTCGGTTCCGGACCCAGAACTTGTTCCTTCTACATCGTCTACTATCCCAGATGAACTGGGAAGGACTCTTTCTTCCATCGTTGAGATGATCCAACAAATTCAAAGGAAGAATGATGAGAAGGAAGCTGCAATGAAACTGGAGTTACGTAGACTTGCAGCATCACGTGGGCCCAGAAGCGGCTCAGCGTGAAGGATCTTCCTTTGTGCTCGGATACCAATCCTTGGAGGTATGCCGAACACATGCCAATGACAACCGGGGAGATGGTGATTTCAGAAAAGTTGGGAGCAATTCCCCTGGAAGAAGTGGAATTTTGGCCCAACAAAGATTCTTATCCGGACTGCTATATCCGTCTTAGGAAGGAGCCAGCCTTAAAGGAGGACACGGAGCCGGAGGTCATAGTCTTTGACCATAGTAAAGCTCAGACGTTACTAGCGAGCTCGATGAAAGAGAGGGGCTTCACTAACTCAAAGGTGCCCGCCTTCAGTAAGAAGCTTCCTTCCTTTGTGGCCTCTCCTACCAAAGCCTTTCTCTTCTTGAAAAAGGGATATAAGGCTGCCTTAAAAGCGGTGGAGGCAGGGAAACCATGCCCCCCCTTGGAGGAGTGCAAGCCGTTATCTCTGACCTTGCCCTTGGACCAAGAAGACTGGAAGGACGTACACCTTACTTTCTCAGTCGGGAAACTGGAAGCTGATATTGCTGAACGCCAGTTCGGTGAGGCGCTTCCAAAACTGTTGGAAGTTCTCTTGCGTAGAGAGCAAGAGACAAAGGAAAGACTTGCGGCATCGATGTCGTTGCAAACGACACTAGAAACGATGGCAAGTGACCCCAAGTACCAGGATAAGTTCATGGTTGTGGCCAAAACCCATCTGGCCACAGTTACGAAGGATTTCTATAGCTTTTTTAAAGCTAGGAGAGCCTGTAGAGAGTTCGGGTTCGCCTCGGTTGCGGTGAGGCATGAACCAAGGAAACTGATCTCCTCTCGTATTTGGGGTAAAGTCCTCTTTCCCAATGAAGTGGTTAAAGAGGTAGTAGACAAGGCCGCCACAGTGAACCTTCTCAAAAAGTGGGGCCTAGATCTTAAGAGAAAGTCTTCTCCAGATGAGGGTCCCCAACCCAAGAGGAAGACAAAAATTCCTAGGCCATCCTCTCGGCTGGCTAATCCCTACCGACAGCAACATCAATAACAACTTCCTGTGACCACGGTGCCTCAGATAGTGGCACAACCTCCAACCACGTACCACCTGGTACCTCAACAAACGGCGACACAGTCGCCAGTTCTTAACCCAGCCTCCGAAAGGCAGACTTCTTCCTTTCGTTCGAGAGCCAGAGGAACAGCCAGAGGTTCTTCTAGACGCCCTTCAAGAGGAAGGGGATCCAGGGGAGGACGCGGTCAAGGAGGCAAGGCCTCAGGTCCACAACAGCAGAAGTAGATACTTCCAGTAGGAGGGAGATTACAGCTTTTTAGGGATCGCCGGACCTTCGATCCCTGGGCCCACAGCCTAAATAAGAATGGACTAGGTTGGAGCTGGAGCAGTCCTCCACCTCAATTTCCTCAATTCTTCCAACACTCAACCCCCGCTCTGGAAGAATATGTCCGAGAACTCTTAGACAAAAGAGTAATCCGGAAGATTAAGTCCATCAAATTCCAAGGAAGGCTGTTTTGTGTTCCAATTAATCATCACTTCTCCCCCTACTTAGGCTTCAAGTTACACTGATAACTTTACGCCATCAGAACCATGCCTTTCGGGATAAACATAGCGCCAAGGATTTTCTCGAAGCTCGCGAACGCAGCCGTCCATCAATTATGCCTAAAGGGGGTCCAAGTAGTAGCCTACTTGGACGTCTGGCTGGTGTGGGCAGCATCCAGGACAGAATGCATGCAAGCTTCTTAGATAGTGATCCAGTTCCTGGAACATCTGGGATTCAAGATCAACATCAAAAAGTCTTGTCTTTCTCCAGCTCAAAAATTTCGGTGGTTGGGAATCCACTGGAATTTGGAGTCACACCGGCTTTCCATTCCTAGTGAGAAGAGGAAAGAAATAGCAGGATCTGTCAAGAGACTATTGAAATCCAAACGGATATCAAGACGTGAACAGGAAAGAGTGCTGGACTCTACAGTTTGCTTCGATAACAGATCCAGTGCTAAGAGCACAGCTTAAGGATGCAACAGGAGTCTGGAGAAAATACGCATCAAACGCGCGAAGAAATGGCACCTGTCAGCAGTTCACATTCAAGGGTTCCGCAATGTGACAGCGGACGCTCTATCTAGTTTTACACCTATAGAGTCAGAATGGTCCCTTGACGCAGGATCGTTCTCCTTCATCTCGAGTCAAGTCCCAGAGCTGCAGATAGACCTCTTTGCAACGAAAGACAACAAGAAAATAGTTCGTTACGTGTCCCCTTACGAGGATCCGTTAGCGGAGGCAGTGGACGCTATGTCCCTGGACTGGAACAGATAGTCCAGTATCTATCTGTTCCCTCCGCACACCTACTTTTGAAGGTCCTTGATATGCTGAGATCCTTCAAAGGGAAAGCTGCAATAGTGGCCCACAAGAGGCCAAATAGCGTGTGGTTCCCTCGGGCATTGGAACTACGACTATAATTCGTACCACTACCGGATCAATCCCTTTCTCAGCGAGTACAGAATTCGACTGTCTTCGCTCCATCACAGAAAACATGGAACCTACATCTCATGATTTTCTCTCCTTAACGATGAGAAAAAGATTCGGTGTTTAAAAGTCGGTTTAGACTTTTGGAGGAAACCAGAAGACATTATGAGGCTTCAGGTTGAAATAGCTATCCTTTGTCAAAGCGAAGAAACCGAATGAAATTCCTACAGATTCCTATTTATCATTCTTCATTCACCTTCAGGAGCAAGGTTTAGCAGCCTACACAATTCTATTGTTCAAGCCTGCCTTGACAAGTCAGATACCATATGCCTTACAGGTCGACGTTTCTAACGACGTTCTTAATGAACTAGCCCTTCAGCGCTTCCAAAGACCATTTGCTTGGTCATTAGATATGATTCCTCATTGTATATAAATAATGAACAATGAGGAATATGCTTAGAAGGTTTTGAATTTAAGTCATATTTCTGTTTGTACTCGGCCAGAGTTTGTGAATAGTGGCTCTCTCTAGAGAGGGAGGCCACGTCCAGTTCTTGGAGGGAGAACTGAATCTATTTCCAGACCCAATGTTTCTTACCAGGAACAAGCTACCCACCAATAGGTGGGGTCCCTAGAGAATCTGCCCTCTGGAGGAAGATGCATCTCTATGTCCAGTGGAGTGCCTAAAGGTCTATCTTCATAGAACTTCAGACTTTATGGGAGGACAGCTGTTCAGAAGAGAAACCCTGGGTTCAAAGTTATCTATAACTAAGGGCGAAATTCACCCGTGTTATTCGCAGAACGGATCCAGACAGTACACCCGTTAGTCATGATCCGAGGAAAGTTGCCTCTTCCATAAAATTTCTATAATTATATGGACTTTGAAAATCCTTGTTTGCACACCGGCTGGTAGTCATCCAAGGCGTTCTTTATGCACTATGCGAAGCAAGTGGAGCAACTTTTGAGATCTGTGGTAGCAGCAGGTAGAATTCTTTAACCTTCTGTTTTAAGTCTGCGAGGAACAGTGTAATTAATTTGGGACGATTAATTAGGAGGATGCGCATGTAGTCACTGTATGTTACTACACGCTGAGCGATAGGCCACGAAAGTGTCCTTACGAACTGTTCCATTGACGTCGGTAATCTATAGCATAATACGGACACTTGTGCCAAGTGTTTTTT
>NC_090725.1:176333323-176338323 GCF_036898095.1 Palaemon carinicauda
ATGGTGTCAACAACAAACTAACTAATATCTATGACTCTACACTATGAGGAAAAGTCGGGGTTGTAGGCCACGAAACGAACGGGTACAATACAGGTCCTCGTTCACACAAAACATCATCCACCCGTTGGTTGGGACGGGTGGCTAAGGCCGATTCACACGACCCGTTTTCTTTCCGACAGGCTCGCCGGCGGTTAAGCGGCGTCTAGGTTTCTTACGTGTATTCAAATGCAACTGTTCACACGACCCGTCAGGCAGACGGCGGCCCTCGGACGTCAGCCGTCCGAGTCGGCTCGGCTTCCTTCCCAAGAAACCTTGGCCGGTTTGACGGCCGTTAGCCATCCGTCCCAACCAGCGGGTTGATGTTGTTTCGTGTTAACGAGGACCTGTATCGTACCTGTTCGTTTCGTGACCTACAACCTCGACTTTTCCTCATAGTATAGTCATAAAAATAAGAGTTAGGTTGTTGTTAAAACCATGTATGAGAGGTTAATTGAACTTGTTTAAGGGTATGAGGAGATGTTTGACATGGCAAACAAGATGTATAAAAATAATTCACATAAAGAAAAGATATGGAAAATGACTGTAGAGGCATTAAATACAACAGGTGGATTATAATATTCTTGGCATGGTGCATAAAGTATAATGAAGTTGCATAACTTATTTTATCAACACAGTTATCAACCAACATTTTAAAGTATCAAAATTATCGTAATTTACTCGGTCCTCACATGACAGAGTCGAAGTAAACAATGAAAACCGCGCGCTGGTAAACGGATACGGAACGCCTCGTGTGAATGTACAACATTTCGACGGTGATTAGCCACCACCCAGCCTGTCGGAAAGAAAATGGGCCATGTGAATCGGCCTTAACGGCCGTCAAACCGGACGAGATTTCTTGGAAAGAAAGCCGAGACGACTCGGAAGGCTGACGTCCGAGGGCCGCCGTCAGCCTAACGGGTCGTGTGAACAGTTGCATTTGAATACACGTAAAGCCCCTATTACACGTATTCGGTTTCCTACGGGCAACCAGGCCTACGGCGCCGTAGGAAAATTCAGGGTTACGGCTAGAGCTATTACACGTATTTGAACGGCCGGAGGCAAGTGGGTCAGTGTGGCACTGTTTGTGGTGGAGGAGTGACATGTCTTATCTTGACGACATTCTCGTTCTTATTGCTCTAGCGTGCTACTTGAAGATGAAAACAAGGAAAAGGAAGATTTGGTTCAAACAATGGCTGCATAAACGACAAAAATATTCTCATGTTAACTTAATGAAGGAACTACCACTAGAAAAAGATGACTGGTTTAACTATATGCGAATGGATCACGACACATATTTGGAACTCGTAAGTCAGGTATCACCTTTAATAGAAAAAAAGGACACTTGCATGAGAAAAGCAAATAGTCAACATGAGCGTCCTTCAGCCACTCTGACTGATGTCATACCATATGGTGAGTAATTACACGCTACGTCCTCAGTCCTGACGTACGACGGCCCTACGGCCAACTTTAGTTCATCCGGCCGGCCGTGGGTGAGCTTTCATACGGCCGATTTGCTATCACACGCTCCGGTTTGAACATATACAAGCATCGCGACCGACGGCGCCGTAGGAAACCGGATAAGTGTAATAGGGGCTTAAGAAAGCTAGACGCCGGTTAACCGACGGCCAGCCTGTCGGAAAGAAAACGGGTCGTGTGAATCGGCTTTAAAGAACCCTCTTCACGGATAACAAGCATTACATTTTAACTTCGTGTTACACAAACAGTAAAAATGGATTTGAACCGAAACTACAGTAACATCAAGCAATAAATAACATATAGTTATGGTAAGAGAACTTGCAACATAGCTATAATCATGAATGAGTCAAATGATATGGTGATAAGAATATGCGTTACCATTATGTCTTTTAGTCTCGTAAAAGAACGAGTGTCAACATTAATAGAAATCAGTGCACAGCTGTTATTAATGTAATTTTACCTGTAAATACATAACTAACCTCACAAATAAAAAAAAAAAACATGTGAATTATTTTCAGGAAACAAAAGAAAAATAATACATTATTATGTTTATAGTAAATATCACAGACAACATGGCATGTCATAACCATAACAATCATAAGATGTTACATATAGCTTACAATCACCTTACCAAACGCACCATAGCAATTACAATAGTTTTTCTAATTCTGAACATACAAGTTAAGCTATCGCAAACTGACCAAATAATTAATACTTTCCCTAACAGCTATTAGCCTTATTAGTTTTATTTAGACTTCATGGAACTGAACCAATATTTCCCTCAACAACTTAAGGAAATATCTTAAATCTTCCATTCGTAAATGGCATGATTTACTATTGCTACCTGCCCTCTCTCATCCAGTATACTATATCTCATGTTTTTACCATCTTTGAACAAACATTTTCAATGACGTTGATGTCACACCCTTTGCTTGTCCAATCGATAAAAATATCTAGGTGATCTAGATACCATTCCCTGACAAAGCGACTTGTATGAATGGGGTTTAGGTTATAAAAAGACTAAATTGTATTAGAGTAGGAATAGCTGTTTAACAAATAGATGGAATAATGGTTTCAAGTATCTTTATATATTTTTTTTTTTCCGAATTAAAGTTACTATTAATCAGTCTTAAATATGCTAGTCCCTTAGACCCCATCCAACATTGCAAACTCACAATACAGTCCATCCAAAAAGAGTAAGAGGAGGTGAAAAAATAAGGTTTGGAATCTTAAAGGAGGAAGTGATGAGCAATTTAGGATGAGAGAGAGAGAGAGAGAGAGAGAGAGAGAGAGAGAGAGAGAGAGAGAGAGAGAGAGAGAGAGAGGTTGACTGAAAGACAGTGGAGAGGTTAACAGATTGTTAGATATCTGGGTTGGTATGAAAGAAATACGTGTAGGGGAAACAAATTAATTAGTGGGAAGAATCCGCGGATAGAGTGTATTGAAAGGAGGAAGATGGATGTAGGATAGAGAGGTGCAAGAGTCAGTTAAAAGAAAATTAAACATATTTAAGGACAGGAAAGTTGTTGTTAGAATATCCTCTACTTAAGTTTGCTTTGATATCCTTGTTGCTCTTTTCTGTTTCTTAGCGTTATTTCCATCATTATTCTTTTCTCAGCTCATGGAGTTATAACTAGCGTACGTTTGAATGATCTTCAGTTTATACTTCTTATTTAGTTTGATGATTAATCCTGCAATTCTATCACTATCTATGTTACTTGTAAGATTTTTATTAATAAGCAAACTTACTTCAATTTTTTTCATGTCTTCTGAGACAAAATATATGGCCATTCTTTAACTTTATATGAATAAGATTCCCCAGTTCTTCCAATTTCACTAAATCCTATTAAATCCAAATCTATTTATTTCAACTCTTCTGAACACAGCAAAATCTTCCCTAGACAGGATCCTGACATTGAATGCTGCAAGGTACAGTTTCCAATAGTGGGATGTAACTGCCCGCTACATTTGGTCAGTTGTTCCAGGCTGGGGATCGAGGGCCAAGATGGGGTTGTTTTATCCATGGCTGGGGTTTGGCCAGTTTTCATCACCACGCTGGTCACTGCAGATTAGTTATGGTGGGAGACTTCCTTCTGATCGTTCACAACAAACCAACCTAATGTGGGTGGTCCTGACAATATATATATATATATAAATATATATATATATATATATATATATATATATATATATATATATATATATATATATATATATATGTGTGTGTGTGTGTGTGTGTGTGTGTGTGTGTACTCGTGTTTGGCGAAATCTTCCATATAACTAGTTTTTACAAAATACATTTCATCTGGATTCCTAGCATATATTGTAATTTCAGTGATTTTTTTTTTTGCTTATTAAAGATTCTCTCTCTCTCTCTCTCTCTCTCTCTCTCTCTCTCTCTCTCTCTCTCTCTCTCTCTCTCTATATATATATATATATATATATATATATATATATATATATATATATATATATATACTGTATATATCTAGGTATTTGCACATGCTTCGTATATGAAGTATATGCACCACAATTGTTTGATGGCTACGTCTACAGAGACCCCGGTATGTTTCTTTTGGTAAGATTCTCTCTCTCTCTCTCTCTCTCTCTCTCTCTCTCTCTCTCTCTCTCTCTCTCTCTATGTATCAATCTAGGTATTTGCACATGCTTAGTATATGAAGTATATGCACCACAATTGTTTGATGGCTACGTCTACAGAGACCCCGGTATGTTTCTTTTGGTAAGATTCTCTCTCTCTCTCTCTCTCTCTCTCTCTCTCTCTCTCTCTCTCTCTCTCTCTCTCTCTCTCTCTGTATCAATCTAGGTATTTGCACACGCTTAGTATATGAAGTATATGCACCACAATTGTTTGATGGCTACGTCTACAGAGACCCCGGTATGTTTCTTTTGGTAAGATTCTCTCTCTCTCTCTCTCTCTCTCTCTCTCTCTCTCTCTCTCTCTCTCTCTCTCTCTCTCTCTCTCTCTCTCTATATATATATATATATATATATATATATATATATATATATATATATATATATATATATCTAGGTATTTGCACATGCTTAGTATATGAAGTATATGCACCACGATTGTTTGATGGCTACGTCTACAGAGACCCCGGTATGTTTCTTTTGGTAAGATTCTCTCTCTCTCTCTCTCTCTCTCTCTCTCTCTCTCTCTCTCTCTCTCTCTCTCTCTCTCTCTCTCTCTCTATGTATCAATCTAGGTATTTGCACACGCTTAGTATATGAAGTATATGCACCACAATTGTTTGATGGCTACGTCTACAGAGACCCCGGTATGTTTCTTTTGGTAAGATCTCTCTCTCTCTCTCTCTCTCTCTCTCTCTCTCTCTCTCTCTCTCTCTCTCTCTCTCTCTCTCTCTCTATGTATCAATCTAGGTATTTGCACACGCTTAGTATATGAAGTATATGCACCACAATTGTTTGATGGCTACGTCTACAGAGACCCCGGTATGTTT
>NC_090725.1:176345823-176383323 GCF_036898095.1 Palaemon carinicauda
GCTGCTGTTTTAGATAAACCATTACCTTATTACCCTATTCAGATGATTATTGGTAATGATCTTGCAGTACCCTCTGTACTTGAACCTAAATTGATTGTAACAACACCTAAGGTAGTAATCAAAGATGAGCTCTCCAAAAAGCCAGGTAAAATCTCCCAAGTAACCACTAGATCATCTACTAATAAAACGCCCAGCACTAATTTTCCTCCCAAGGTAAAGGATGACAGAATAACAGAGGCTCTGGATTTAGTTGATGTAAATAAGGACCAGTTTGCTGTACTCCAACAGAAGGATTCAAGTTTGAAAGCACTCTGGGATAAAGTAGTGGATCCTACTGACAACCCTAAAACTCCGTACTTTTATGTGGAGAAAAATATTTTGTTTCGCCATTACAAGTCTCCCAAAGCTCCAACATCTAACTCGTGGCATGACTGTTTTCAGGTTGTTTTTCCAGAGCCCTTAAGGAAACCCTTGCTCGACATTGCTCATTCTACAGAATCCCATCTTGGAGTGAATAAAACCTACAAGAGGTTGTTTGAGGATTTTTATTGGCCAGAAATGAGAAAGGACATAAAGGAGTTCATTGCTTCCTGACACCACTGTCAGATCACTGGTAAACCTAATGAAAAATACCTCCAGCACCACTTCAAAGCATTCCAGTACCTAAGTCACCATTTGCCAAAGACTCGCAAGGGTAATGAATACATTTTGACTGCCCTTTGTCCTACCACTAGGTATCCCTTAGCCTTTCCCATTAAAAATATCTGTGCTAAAACCATAGTTGGACAATTGTTGAAAGCCTTTACCTTGTTAGGTTTCCCGAGAGAACTACAGTGTGATCAAGGTACCAATTTTACTAGCAATCTTTTCAAGCAAGCTATGCATCAATTTAGTATCCGTAATGTTTACTCTTCTGCTTATCACCCGCAGACTAATGGTGCCTTGGAGAGAATGCACCAGACTTTAAAAAGTTTGTTTCGGAAGTATATCAGTGAAACATCATAGCACTGGGATGAGGACCTCGATCTTCTCATGTATATACTTAGATGTACACCTCATGATTCCACAGGGGTATCCCCATTTGAACTCATGTTCGGTCGAAAACCAAGAACTATATTAAGTTCAGTAAAGGAGAATATTTTGCAGAGGAAGCCAGAAGAAACTACGAATATTTACCAGTATTTAAAATAATTAAAAAAGAAATTTACATACATTTATGATATTGCTACTACTAATTTAGTTTCTTCCCAGCAGAAGATGCAACACATATACAATAAGAAGGCCAAAATGAGAGAGTTCAAAACTGATGACCAAGTTTTAGTGTATCATCCTATTCCTGGCGCTCCCTTACGAGAAAAATATGCTGGACCTTACAAGATCGTTCATAGGACCAACAAAGTAAACTACATAATCAGCACTCCAGACAGAAAACGACCAACTCAATTAGTTCATGTAAACCTCCTTAAACCCTATATCACTATAGTAAAAAAGGTGAGACCTAATATTGCTTTATTGATGACCAAAGCTAATACAGAGGCAACAAAGGTACCTAACCTAACAATAGATGAGGAAACTAATGATGGTAATGAAACCAATCTCATTTTATCGTTTAAAGATTTTTCTAATAGTGAAATTTTAAAATCTTTAATGACTTATCTTTCTCACCTAAATGTACCTAAAAAACAGGCATTGACAAGACTCTTACTAAAGTTTCCAGACATTAGTACTGATATTCCTAAGTGTAGCTCTACTGTCCACCATGACACCGTCAACCTTTCTATAGAGCCACAGGAGTTAAACTAGAAACATTGAAAAAGGAAGTTCAGTATTTATTAGACAATAATTTAGCAGAACCCAGTACATCGCCTTGGGCTTCACCATGTATATTGGTCCCCAAATCTAATGGGCAATTCAGACTTTGCACGGATTGCAGGAAATTAAATAAAGTGACTATTAAAGATTCCTATCCACTTCATAGGGTTAATGACATTCTAGATAATATTGGTAATGCCAAATTCTTAACTCAAATAGATTTACTAAAAGGATATTATCAGGTACCACTGACTGATAAAGCTAAGAAAATCTCTTCATTCGTAACACCTTTTGGTCTCTTTTCTTAGTTAGTGTGGCCTTTGGACTCTGTAATGCACCTGCAACGTTCCAGCGCATGATGGCAGACATAACTAGAGGTCTTAAAGATGTGTTTGCATATCTCGACGACCTTGTGATTGCCAGCAAGACCTGGGAAGAACATCTTAGCACCTTGGAAGAACTCTTTCAACGCCTGCAAAAAGTTTGGCTGACAATCAACCTTACTAAAAGTTCTTTTGGTCAAGCTAAAGTAATTTATCTAGGTCATTGCATTGGTAGTGGGGAAATTATACCTAAAGGGGCTAATATAGACAATATCAAGAACATTCCTATTCCTGCCACCAGACAGCAACTAAAGTCTTTTTTAGGAATGGTTTCTTACTATGCTAAATTCATTAAGAACTTTGCTGTTATTACTGCTCCTCTCTATGCTCTTACTTCCCCTAAGGTAAAGTTTGACTGGACCGAAGAACACTCACATTTTTAAACAACTGAAGACCATATTGGTTTCTAAACCCCTATTAAGAGCTCCTGATTTTAATAAAGAATTTTTCAAGCAGATTGACGACAGCAATACAGGTTATGGGGCTGTTTTGCTACAGTCTTACTCAGTCAGCACCACAGAAACGCCACCATTTCATCATCTCCTTCCCATCGCCTACCACTCTCGCTTCTTCAAAGGAGCTCAAACCAGGTGGGCCACTGTCGAGAAGGAACTTTATGCCATCGTCGCTTCGCTACTACACTTCCAACCCTACTTGGAAGGACACTACAGGGTAGTTGTATATACCGACCATCGATCACTCATCTTCCTCGAACATTCTCGCCTCCGAAACAACAAGTTGCTTCGTTGGTCATATGTATTGTCGGCCTTCACTCTACGACTTCAGTTAATCAGAGGTACCAACAATCTCATCGCAGACACACTGTCGCGGCTTCCACCGCCATCAACACCACAACCATCTAGTCACACTATAGTGGGCCCATCTCAGCAGGGGGGACTATGACGAATTGCCACTCTCCCTCTTTGTACATATATATATTGTATAATTTTATTTTCAATGGTGGACTATGACGAATTGCCACTCTCCCTATTTGTACATACATATATTGTATAATTTTATTTTCAACGGTGTATCTTTTCTCTATTTGTGTATTCGTCTCTTTTGCTTCAGTGCCATCTCTTGACCGTGCAATCTACTTCCACTCTGTGCTCCTTACTAATTCGCTGCAAAACAAAGCCCACATACATGTCCTTCCAGTTGTGTCTGTTTAACTTTAGCAGTCTACACTCTCAGACTTTTTTAGTTCATCAGTTCAACGTCTTTTCTTTCTTCCTATGATTCTTTTGCAATCTCTAGGAACGTATTTTGTTATTCTTAAAGTCCTTCTAGTATCAGTCATTCTGATTATGTGTCTGCCCAAGTCCATTTCATCTTCTTATATCTTATTAGAGTACCCCCAACTTTAGTTTGCTTTCGTATCCATGTTGCTCTTTTTCCTGCCTTTTAGTGTTATACTCATCATTATTCTTCTATTCTCTCTCTCTCTCTCTCTCTCTCTCTCTCTCTCTCTCTCTCTCTATACTATATATATATATATATATATATATATATATATATATATATATATATATATATATATATATATATATATATATATATATATATATTTACAAAGCTGGTCTAGTGTACAGTAAATACAATAGTTTATTCATGTATTTTATTTGTTTTTTCATATGTAAATTGAAGAAATGACTAGCCAGCCCAAGATGAGCTCCTCTTGTGTAACGAAAGACTTTTATGTGAATTACGTAGGACTTTCGTCGTTAATTTCATTGTATTAATCATTCAAGTTAGTATATGTAATTTTACGTTATTTCTAAGAATTAACTTTTTATTTCACATATTTTTGTTAGGAAGTCTTACATAATCTGTTTGAGAGTGTTATGTGACCATTCGAGATAGGAACAAGGACTTATGTAATGTTCTATATTTTTATGAGTTATTGCGTCATGTTTGAGAGAAAATACCCAATTCTTATATGCCATGTGATTTAGAAGGTTCTCGAAGGCCCTAGCACTAGGATCATATTTTTTTTTTCTTTATCTTGGGGACAAAGGTGGGCAGAGCTAACTGAGAGAGTTCATCTCCTTTTTGCGTGGGTATGTGTCCGAGAGTTGCCTGAAACCTAGGATTCGTCTCTTGACATTTTTCATCCAGCTGATTACTCCAACACCCTTACGCTAACACCCCATGCTTCCAGATCTCGGACCTGGAATGTTCTGGAAATAGCCAAGTCTCAAATAGGCACCCCAGGGCTGCTAAGTAGCAGTAAAGACGGAGCCGTCCTGTGATAGAGCCAAAGTGACTCCCTCACTCTTTCTCTCTCCGAGTGCCTATAGTGTTTCCTCTCCTAAGTAATTTTGTGCCCAGCATATAACGTGTGTTAAAACGGTGTTGCAAATTATCAAGGGGATTTCAAGTTTATTGTGTTGGGGTGAGTGTTGGCATTGTGTAAAGTTTTTGTAACTGTCCCTGTAGTAACGTGCATGGCATTTGTATCGTTATCAGGTTAACTATATTCATTAAGTATTAGGACTTATCAAATATTGTATAATAGTTGATTTTAAGTGAAACAAGTGATTTTATAATTTTCATATATATTATTTCTTTTGTCTTAGTCTAAGGTTTATTCAGATAAAATATTTCAAGTCAAGGGATCATATAATTTTCAGATCGTTAAATTTTTTTCTTAATCTAAGTTTTGTTCAGACTTGATATTTCGAGTTATTTATTTGTTTTATGTAAATTCTTTTTAAAGTGTTGTAATTTATATAGAATATACTTATTTTTGTAAAGAGTGTATTATTTCAATCCTCAGTGTTTATTTGGATACACGCTCGTATCCTGTAAAAAGTCGAAGAGAGAGTGGTTTTACATAATTCTTAATAACAATTACCCAGTTTTGTTTTGAGTGTGTTTAAGAGACCTTTGGATATTCAGTATTTTATGTATTGCTCTCTGAGAGTTATATAACTGTCTTAGAGTTCGGTTATTAAGATTTCCCAGTGTATCAGATTTAATGTAAAAGCAAACATGTGAGTTTGGAACTTGAGAGGTTGTTTAGCTTGCCAGCCTTAATATATATTATATCATATGTTTGGTTCCCGAACAAGGGACCATCTTATTATATATTTTTGATGCCCACACCCGGGATCGAGCGAGTCTGTTTTAAATATTGGGGATAACAGGGCCGTGTTTTGATTAAAGGTTTTGAACAATTTGGTGTTGATAGGATTTTGTGTATTGTTAGGATATATTTTTTGGAGAAGAACTGAATATTATAAAGAACAAAATGGCAGAGTTTAATATCCAAGAGTTTTTGAATAGCCCCAATGTTCAGGAATTGTCAGAAGCTAATGTAACTAAAGCTCAGTGGCTCTCTATTTTAATGCATGTGATAGCCATGCAACGAATGGGATGATTAAAGCCCAAATCAAGTGTCTAGCCTTAGAAGCGTCGATAAACTCAGGAAATATGTTGGAAGAAAATATTATGGTAGCTCGTGGACTGTTGGAGGAAGCTGAGGAGGAATTTTTATTGAAGCAATGACCAGTTGACCCACAAACTGAAGGCATGAAAGCAGATAGGGATGTTGAGGCTGAAATTCGAGGAATTGCAGCAGAGGAGAATTAGCTTAAGTTGAAGATGATGGCACAACGAGAAGAAAAAGAAAGAAGATGGGAAGAAATGGAAGCAAGGGGAGAAGAAGAAGAGAAGGAAGAAAAACGACATGCGAAAGAAATGGAAGTAAGAGGGGAAAAAGATACCGAGAGATAGCAAGACATGCGATAGATATGGAACCATAGGAAATCGCAAGACGACAAGAAAAAGAGAGAATACTTGAAAAAAAGAGAGAAGACAGGAAGAGAAAGAGTTGGAAGAAACGAGGCATGCGAGGGAGTTGGAGCTGCTGAATGCTCGTACAAATTCGGCAACGCAGACAGAGGCAAACCCTGCTATGCACAATCCAATTTTTAATATGTCAGATGCCCAGGGATTAATTCCAAGTTTCACAGAAGTCTCCGTACGAGTTCTTCGATCATTTTGGAACAGTTGCATCGACGACGAAATGCCAGTGTTTTTGCAAAGTCTACTGTTTGGAAAGGACGCAGTGCTTACTTATCCTTTTTTCAGGACCAGAGGAAGGATTATCAAGAAATAAAAAGAAGCATGCTGAAAGTGTATCAGATGACCTCTTAATATTACAATGAAAGGTTCCGAAGGTTGACGAAGGTCGAGAAAGTGACTTTAGTGGATTACGCTTATAAGGTACGACGATGTTTCAAGAGATGGACAGAGGCTGCTAATGTGAGGGAGATGGCTGAATTAGAAGAAGTAATAATTTTAGAGCAGTATCTATGAGGAATTCCTGACCACATTCGAATGTACTTGAGAGAGAGAGAGAGCTGAAGAAACTTGATAAAGCCGCTCTGCTGACTGATAATTATAATAATATCAATCGTAAACCCTCCTCGGGCATGAAGTTTCAACCGTCGTTCCCACCAAGTGTCAAGTATTCGCCGAACCATGGAAACCAGTTCAGTAATAACTACTTGAACAAGTTCAACAGTTACAGTAGAAGTAGCACTGGTACTGTTCCTTAGCAGAATGTGATTGTACCACAGAAACAATCGCTGAATCAACCTCCTTCAAGAAGGTTAATATTGTCAGTTTTAAGTTGGCAAGAGAGGCCATGTCAGTAAGGAATGTTGGTCAAACCAACCAAAAGCAGTCGCCCAAGTGATTAAGGATAGTTTGACTTCATAGAATGCGAAGACCAAGAAACAATTGGGAAAGGTCAAAGAGGAAAACAAACCAGCCAACGTTTATATGACGAACAGGACAAAACCAAACAGCGTGGATACCTTCAAACCATATATTTATGAACGTATGTTACCTGCAATAGACAGGAGTGAGCAATCCCAAGTCAGGATATTGTGCGACAAAGGTTGTAACCATAATGTGGTGGTATGAGGAGTACACCCATTAGTGGAAAAGTCTCTCACAGGAGACTTGGTTATTTTGAAGGGAATAGTAGTTTAAGAAGTTACCTCTATTTGACGTTTGAAACTGTCATGCAAGTTGGTGACAGTTAATTTTGACATTGCGGTAAAGGTTTCATAGGCTGTCGAAGCGGTACACGTCCTGCTGGTAATAAGGTTGGTGAAGTGCCGTTTGTGCCTTCTCCCATTGTAACGGAGAAACCATTGAAGTATAGTCTTATGACTGAACTTGAGAAGGATTACCTGTATCTATTTCCGATTTGTGTGACGAATGCGATTATGACGAAGAAAGGGGCTGCTGAAGAAGAAAAAAAATCGAAGGAGCGATGAACTTCGATGATTTGTTTTCCGAAGATGAGGATTCCCTTGACGGCATGCAAGAGGGGAACGCCCAAGTAAGACCGAGCGAAGATGAACAACCAACGAGTGGACAAGAAGACAAAGAAGAAATGAACCTGGAAGAAATACAAAATTCAGTGTTAGAAGTAGGACAAGTGAGTAGGAAAAGGTTCAGAGGATTGCAATGGAAGGATGGAGCGTTAACAGAGTTATTGTACCATGTGGTGGACGAGGCGGAAGTACAGCATTCTCCAACCTGCTATTATCTTAAGTATGGGTTGCTTATGAAGAAGTATATACCCGCCGATATCCTGGGAATGCTGAATGGGGGATATATCACCAGATATTAATTCCCACAGCGTTGAGAAGACAGGTGATCGCTGTAGCACACGAGATGCGACATATGTTGATAAAGAAGACGACTAAGAAGATTATGAAACACTTTCTCTGGCCTGGCATGCATAAGGACGTGAGCCAGTTCTGCCGGGCATGTCACGTATATCAGATAGCTTGAAAGCCGAACGAGTACATTAAGAAAGGTCCATTACACCCGATAGAAGTGCGAGAAGAACCCTTCAGCAAGGTAATGATGGACATTGTGGGACCTTTACCAAGGACGAAAAAAGGTCACGAATATATGTTAACCTTGATCTTGATGTGTCCAGTAACTAGATACCCGGAAACCATACCCATCAGAATATCAGTGCCAAAATAATGGCCGAGAAGTTACTAGACTTTTATACTAAGTTTGGTATTCTGGAGATCGTTCAAAGTGACCGAGGAATGAATTTCACATCAAAATTATTTCCAGACGTAATGAAACTATTGGATGTAAAACAACATCTATCAACTGCTTATTATCCGGAGACCCAAGGTGCATTAGAGAGGTTTCATCAAACTCTGAAAATTATGTTAACGAAATTCTGCAACAAAAAGGGGAATGAATGGGACATCGGACTACTGTTGATGTTATTTGATGTATGTAATGCTTATCAAGAAATCATGGGATGTAGCCCGAAGGAAATGGTATCTGGACGAGATGTATGAGGACTAACTAAAATGTTAGCAGAAAAATGGAAGAACCGAGAGGAAACGGATGGAGAATATGTTAAGAACTTGAGGAAAAAGATTGGGGAGATGAGGAAATTACCCTAGAAAACCTTTAAATGAGTCAAGAAAAAATGAAGAAAAGGTTTGATATGAAAAGTAAGGACACACAGTTTTCAGTAGGACAACAGGTATTCGTGTTCTTGCCGAAAAGGAGATTCCCACTCACCAACAAGTTCCAAGGACCATTCAAGATTTTGGAGAAGATCAGTGACCTGACCTACGTTATCAAAACCCCAGGAAGAAGGAAAAGTCAAAGTGAAGTACATGTTAATCTCCTGAAACCCTACATAAGCGAAAACAAGACTGAAGCTTCACAGGTGTCTATGGCGTAAACCATACCATCCATGGAAGACGACAATGGATCTGAGGTAGGCGCGGTAAGCAAAGTGAATTATTCGTCTATCATTTGGAATTTCGGAGAGAAATTAAGTCATATGAACCAGAAGCAACAAGAGGAATAATGTCGATTAATTAGAAGTCTCCCTTTAATTGTCTTGGAATCCCGAAACGAGCCAGCCTGACGAAGCATGAGATACACCTCAAAAACAACGGAATGACCATTTAAACAACAAGCCTATCAATTGTCAGCGTATCACTGAGAAGTCATGAGAAAAGAAGTGAACTATTTGTTACAAAACGGATTAGCTGAATAAAGTTTTAGCACTTACAGTTCTGCATGCTTGATCATGAAAAAACTGAACGGATCTTTTAGGATGTGCACGGACTACCGAAAGCTAATCTCGATCAGTGTGGCTGATAATTATCCATTGCCACTCATCGACCAACTACTCGACAGTATCGGACAAGCGAGGTTCGTTTCCAAAATCGACTTGTTAAAAGGCTATTGTCAAACTCCTTTGGACAACAACGCAAAATTGTTATCAGCTTTTATAACCCACACTTGGGTTATATCAATACACCATCCTGCCATTTGGCCTAATGAATGCCCCCACTACTTTTCAATTTGTGATGGATAACATTCTAGGATCAATAGAAGGAGTAGGCATATATCTCGACAATATTGTGGTATATTTATCGACCTAGGAAGCACATCTCCGAATCCTGAAGAAATTAACTCAAGAGCTGCGAGGAACATAGCTAACGAATAACTTGGAGAAGAGCGAATTTGGAAAGGCAACGGTTCGGTATTTAGGATTTGAAGTAGGAAGAGGACTAATCGCCCCGGTAGCAGCTAACATAGAAGGAATAAGGAAATCATTACTCCCCACAACAAGGAAGCAGTAACAACTCTTTTTAGGGATGGGAGGATTCTAGTGATGTTTTTGCCCAAACTTTTCGGTTGTAGCCACTCCCTTGACGGATTTGACTAGCCCTAGAAAAACGTTTTATGGACCAGCGAGTGCCAAGAATCTTTCAACAGGATAAAGGCACTACTAACTTCGAAACCGATACTGCGAGCACCTGATTTCAATAAGAAATTCCTTATCCAAGTGGATGCGTCGGATAATGGGATTAGAGCTGTCTTATTGTAAGAAGGCAATGAAGGAATTCTTCATCTTGGGTGTTTTATGTTGTCAAAGCTAAAGAAGCATCAGCGAGCGTACTTGACAGCTGAAAAGGGACTACTAGCGTCATTCACAACGATAAACAAGTTTGAGGTTTATGTGAATCGACCACAGAATGAAGAGTACAGTATATTCGGATCAAAATACTGTAACTTTTGTTAACAAGAGGAAAAATAATAATCAAAGGTTAACAAGGTGATCATTATACTTGCAACCGTATCATATTACTGTAAATCATATTTAAGGTAAAGATAAAATTTTTGCAGATTATTCATCTTGGGTTGAATCGATTGATTCAGACCCGGAATAAATAATCTTTTTTGGGAAGAGATTTCTTAGGAAGCTGGTCTAGGGTAGAATAAATAGAGTAGTTTATTCATGTATTTTATTAATGTTTTCATATGAGCATTGAAGAAATGAATATCTAGCCCGTAAGATGAGTTCCTCTCGTGTAGACTTTCGTCTTTAATTTCATTGTATTCTTCATTCAAGTCAGTACAGTATATGGAAATTTACATTATTTTCAAGAACTACCTTTTCATTTCACATATTTTGGTTACGAAGTCTTACATATTTTGTTTGAGAGTATTATGTGACCATATGAGATAGGAACAAGGGCTTATGTAATGTTCTTTTATATGTTTATGAGGTATTGTCATATTTGAAAGAAAATACGCAATTCTCATATGTCATGTGCTTTGGAAGGTTCTCGAGGGCCCTTATTTTATTTTATTATTTTGAGGACAAAGGTGGGCGGAGCTAATTGAGAGAGTTTGTCTCCCTGTTGTGTGGGCATGTGTCTGAGCAGTGCCCGAAACCCAGGATTCGTCTCTTGACATTTTTTATCTTGTTGATAACTCTGACACCCTCAGGCCAACCCCCCACGCTTCCAGATCTCGGACCTGGAATGTTTTGGAAGTAGCTAAGTCTCAAATAGGCACCCTAGGGCTGCTAAGCAGCAGTTGAGAAGCAGCCGTCCAGTGATAAAACCAAAGTGCCTACCTCTCTCTCTCTCTCTCTCTCCAAATGCCTATCATGCGTCCTCTCCTAAGTGATTTTGTGCCCAGCGTATAACGTGTGAAAACGTTGCTGCAATTATACAGGTTATTTTAAATTTAATGTGTTGGGGCGAGTCTTGGCATTGTGTAAAGTTTTTGTAACTGGCCCTGTAGTAACGTGAATGGTATTTGTATCGTTATCAGGTTAACTCTATTCATTAGATATTAGGACTTATTAAATCTTGTATAAAATTTATTTAAAGTGAAACAAGTGATTGTATAATTTTCATAAGTAGTATATCCGCTGTCTTAGTCTAAGGTTTATTCAGATTTAATATTTCAAGTCAAGTGATTATATAATTTTCAGATCGTAATATTTCCGTCGTAATCTAAGTTTTGTTCAGACTTAATATTTGTAGTGATTTATTTGTTTTATGTAAATTCTTTTCAAAGTGTTGTGATTTATATAGAATATATTTTTTTTGTAAAGAGTGTATTATTTCAATAATCAGTGTTTATTGCATACTCGCTCATATCCAGTAAAGAATTAAAGTAAGACTGATTTTAAATAATTCCTAATAATAAACACCCAATTTTATTTTCACTGCACTTAAAAGACCTTTGGATATTCAGTGTTTTATGGATTGCTCTCTAGGTTTTAAAGAACTGTCTCAGAGTTCGGGTATTAAGATTTCCCAGTGTAACAGATTTAATATAAAAGCAAACAGGAGAGTTTGGAACTCGAAAGGTTGTTTAGTTTACCAGCCGTAATATACATAATATTATATGTTTGGTTCCCAGACAATGGACCATTATATATATATATATATATATATATATATATATATATATATATATATATATATATATATATATATATATTTACGAAGCTGGTCTAGGGTAGAGTAAAAATTTATTCGTGCAAATCATTTGTGTATTCAAGAGGTGAATAGCCCGCTCATAAGGTGAGTTCCTCTCATGTAGGTATAAGTTTTATATGTAAATCATGTAAGACTTTCGTCGTTAATTTCATTGTATTCTTCATTCAAGTCAGTATATATAAATTTACGTTATTATTCAAGAACCAATTTTTCATTTCACATATCTTGTTACGAAGTCTTACGTAATCTGTTTAAGAGTGCTACATGACTGTACGAGGTATGAACGAGGGCTTATGTAATTTGTTTTATGTTTTCACGAGGTATTGCATCATCTTTTTGAGAAAATCTGCAATTCTTATATTTCCCATGTGTTTTTATCTTTTTTTTTCAATGTCTGAGAAATGAATGCCTTGGGCAAAAAAGAAGCAGCCTATCTTGTGAAAGATCAAAAGTTCATCCTCATATCTCAAGTGCCTTGTATGTGTCCTCTCCAAAGTGAGTATGTTTGTGCCCAATGTATTTCGTGTATAGTGTGTTTGAACGTTACTGCAACTTTGCTAAAACTTTTAAATTTATTGTGTTGTGGAGATTGCTGGTATTGTGTCAATCTTTTTAACTGGGCCTGGGAGATTTATGTAAAATCGTGAAGTCTATTTATTTTGATCACTTGGTTCGAGCTAAAAACTTGTAAGTTTATCAGTTTCTTTATATAATTTCTATAAGAGTTTAATCATTAGTGTTAAAGATTAATAATTTTCCTCAAGTATCAAGATTACATGTTGGTGTAAACTTTAATTTCTAGTGAAACAAGTGATTATATAATTTAGAGTTTAAACATCCTTTTGTCTTTAATCTAAGTTTTGCTCAGACTTAATATTTTAGGTGATTTATTTTCTATGTTTATTCTTTCAATGTGTTGTAATTTTATGGAATATATTTATTTTTGTAAAGAGTGTATAATTTCGCTCACCAGTGTTTTTCACAGTACTCGCTCGTATCCTTGTTAAAGAATCAAAGTAAGAAGTTGTTTGAATAGTTCTTAATAAGTAGTTACCCAATTTTGTTTTGTGTGTACTTAAGACACCTTTGGATATTCGGTGTTTTTATATATTACGGGAGTTGTATAATCATGTCAGAGTTCGAGTGTTACTCAAATATAACAGATTAATGTAAAAATAAACAGGTGAGACTGGAACTTGAGAGGTTGTGTAGCTTGCCAGCCATAATATATATGTATATATATATATATATATATATATATATATATATATATGCATATATATATATATATATATATATATATATATATATATATATATATATATATATATATATATATATATATATATATATATATATATATATATATATATATATATATATATATATATATATATATATATATATATATATATATATATATATATATATATATATATATATATATATATATATATATATATATATATATATATATATATATATAAATTTATATATATATATACATATATATATATATATATATATATATATATATATATATATATATATTTATATGTATAGATATATATATATTACGACTGGCAAATTAAATAACTTCCCGAGTTTCAAACTCACCTGTTTATTTTGATATAAATCTGTTATACTTGAAAAAATTAATGCCCAAGCTCTAAGAAAATAATATAACTCCCAGACGGCAATATATAAAATCACTGTATAATCAAAGGTCTCTTAAGCACACTCAAAACAAAGCTGAGGTATTACTTACTTGAAATATTCAAAACAGCCTCTTACTTCAATTCTTAGTCATGGTTTACGAGAGAGCTCTATAAGAAATACTGGTGATCAAAATAATACACACTTTACAAAGATAGATATATTCTATAAATAATTACAACATTTATACCAAAAAATTATCAAAAAGATTCACTCAAAATATTAAATCTGAACAAAACCTTAGACTAAGACAAGATAATATTACCCTCTGATGATTATATAATCACTTGTTTCCCTGGAACTTAAATTTTACATAAATATGTATATTGATAGTTAATGAAAACAGTTAACACTTTCACACATTAATGATTATATTCAAATGAAATTTACATAAAAGTAAGTGATACACTTACGTGCTTTTAGCTTACATGAGGTAATCGAACAGTTAAACCAAAAAAAAATATGCTTCACTGTTTTCACATAAATCTCACAGGGCCAGTTACAAAAACTTATACTAAACAAGTGTTTATAGTGATACATTACACTGAAATATTTTTCAGTTGCTTCATCAACATTTGAAAACACTATACACGATATATGTTGGATAAAAGACCTGTTCACTTAGGAGAGGGCGCACAATCGATGCACTTGTGAGAGAGAGGCAAACTTTGGCTCTTACAAAAGGATAGGCTGGATCTCTTCCGCTGCTACGCATTCCCGGGGGCGTATATTTATTGACTTAATTATTCTAGATCCTTCTAGGTCAGAGGGTCTAGATGGTTGGGGGCAGTGCCTAGCGGCGTAAGGTTGTCAAGAGACAAATAGAACAGGGGATCAAACCTTCCTTGCAAGATAAGCTTCTCTCAGCTAACTCCGCCCACCAACCTACTAAAAACAATAATAAAAAAAAAAACTTACTTTGGGGTTTTTGAGAACATTCCAACCACGTGGAAATATAACATGATGCAATACCTCATAAAAAAAATTACACAATTCCTCGTTTTCAAACTTTATATGGTTGGTAACATAAAAAGTGAAATAAAAAGTTAATTCTTAAAAATAACATAAATTTACATATACTGACTTGATTGATATCCTTATTTTAATTTCGGTCTCTCATCCTGGGGAAACACTTACTATCTGTATGTATATTAATTAACAATCTTTATAGGTTAGTCCCTAACTCTTATTTGTAGTCAATCAAAAATTTTCTAAGTTTTACTCATATTCATTTTCAGTCATACATTTCTGCTTCCTGTATTCATGTCGTCTATCAACTTTTGCAATTCCTCCAATGATTCACTGAACCGAACTATTTCATCTTTAAATCTTAAATTGTAAGGTATTCCTTATATTCCAAATTGTTACATTTTCCTAATATGAATTCTTAAAAACATATTCTAGGCATGTTGTGAATAATGTATATATATACAGTCAGCCCTCCATTATCATGGGTTACGACTAAGTATTTTTTTCCTAGGATCCCGAGATCCCAGGATCTTTGTTGTTTTCTTATCTGGGAAAATTCCCAAGATTTTTTCTTTCTTCCTGGGGAAATCCTTGTTTTTTCAAATATGTGAAAAAAAATCATTAATAATTAGTGGCTATTGCCGTGAGAGTATATTAATTAACTAACACTGTTCTAAATTATTTATAACCATGGCAAGTGAAAAATATTCTTTGTCTGCAGAAAAACCCATTCTTATTCACCTTTATGACGAAAACAGTGACGAAATGTTTACTTTATCTACTGTATATCCAAAGAAGGAGGGTCTCAGTCAGTCGAACTAGATCCAAGCCGAGAAATTAGTGGGAACAATGAAAAAAGGAACAGAGTGGATAACTAAAAACAGCTCAAACAAGTCAGGTGATTAACAGGACCATAACTAAAGAGTTTGTAATTTTTTAAGTAGCTGGAGGAAAGACAGAAATCATACCCAAGATAACACCTGCATTCGAATCTATACCATCCATATTCGTCGAAAAAGAAATATTTTTTTTTTTTCAGCCGTAGGACTGTTTATCATGAGACTTAGAATTCGTCTAAATGATAAAAATTTTATCTTTTCTGTTTTCTACTTCCATATATCAACTCAAAGTAGTTTGTAATCTGTAGTAACAGCTAGAAACAACTTTATTATTTGTCTACTATTGTTTTCTTATCAAAAGAGCATTATATGAATATATGTTTTCATGTTTCATTCAAGTTTACACTTTTTGGAGTCACTTAAATACAAACAGTCATTTTAATATAAAAGTTCTGTTACTTGTTATGATATTGATAATTTTTTCTTTCATGTGGTTTATATTACAAAAGCATGTGATCGTATACAGCGATTACATTCCTTTTCTTTTAAGAATTTCGTTATTTGTAATGAACATTGATAATTTTCCTTTCACCAGGTTTATAAATTTTATTACAAAAGTATGTGATCGTATATGATATTTTCATATAATTGGTAAAAAGATGTGCCAGTTTCCTATCTTACTTCAAGAGCAACAACTCTACATAAAATTATGTTTAATCAGTAGTTATTTTCTTATTGTTAATTTCCGAGTCTTTTGCAATATTCTATTCCTTATTTACATAAATATTTTTTTTTTATAAGATCTAGGGATTTCTCGGGATTTTCCCGGGATCCCGGGAAAACACTAACCTTTTTCCAAAATCCTGTGATTCGGAAAAAGTGTTTCAAATAACAATCCCTAGTGAAAACATCGCAGTTTTGTTCTTTTGCTGTACAGAGATCCACATAACATTCAAATAAAGTTTTATTTTCTTGCAGTTAAGACTGTTGCGTGCAACACAACATTTTCAAACAATCCACACTTCTCAGCACAGTCTTCCCTACAAAATGTCACTTCTCTGGCACTTAGCCTCACTTTCCCAGCATCTTTCATCGCAAAAAGTTGTCTTTCTTATTGATGCTGTGGCCCTAAGAGAAGTTTTATTTTCTCAAATTACCGCTAAGCAGCAGAGGAATTTTATAACCTAAAGAGAAGATAGAAGTTCACGATAAGAGCAAGGAGAGGCTGTCTTATGCAGCCGTATACCAAATTTTTTTGGCTGAATGAGTGTACTGTGAGGTACATGGAGAAGAATGCAAAGAATATTCGTGCTGCCGTAATGTTAAGTGCCCCTCATAGTGCGAAGATTTTATCGAAGGTGAGGGAAAAGGCCATGATCCAAATGGAAAATACATTGTTTTTAGGTATCGAGGATCAGTGTCGCAAAGGAATACCCATCGGCTTGCTTTTCTTAGGGGAGAAAGCCAAGTCTCTACTCCGCCATTTCACGCAAGATGAACCTTAGCTGACCTACAGTCAACATGTCACATCTGCCGCGCATACACCTTCCCAAGCCAGCAAAGGCTGAAATGAGAAGTTTAACCCACGAAGTACTAGGGGTATGCAGCCAAAGGACGACGGCCGCATCATGAGTTTCGCTATTTTATCATAAAATTAATACTTTCTCATTTATTACAAATTAAATTACCTAATATTTATATATCAAAGGAATGTCCTTGAAATGAATATTAATAACTAATAATTAATTCTCACAGAAGTATAAAGAATATATTTTTTTTCAAAAATGGTTAAAAAAAATGATAAACGTATGTAAAGAAGTTTTTCGTTTTTGATGGCTTGATAAAATAAATTTTTGATGCATTTTAATTTTTTTCATGTCAGAATGTTAGCAAATTTAATGAAAAATCATATATAAATTTATATTGAATATACAAGTAATAATTGTGTGCTGAATGGATGTGTTTTTATATGTATTTGTTAGTGTGTATTTGCTTGCACACACTACGGCTAACATTATCATCACCTACTAGTATTACTTTCCTTTTGAAACAAAATAAGACATAACCATATGTAAAAGAATAGTAACAATTATTCATATTTGTATACTACATATTCAAAGACTTCAATTTTGTTTCATACACACTTTTCATTTCCCTTTTCAGGCAGATTCATTTGTACTCATAAATTCTAATGATTGCGTTTGGACAATCGTTACTTTCATCATTTGATATATCACAATCACTATTATTGTCAATGTCATAGTCACTAGTATATGATAAAGAATCATTATCATCACCATGAAAGGTAATTCTAATGAATAAAGACAGACAATAATGATGAAATGTGTCGGAAATGAAAAACATTCTTACCGCTAACACACTAACATAAGTCGATAGCCTTGACCACCCCCTAAGTTAATATTACCTTTTCCTTTTATTGTATGTGAAACCATGCAATATCTGGCAACCCTTTCCTCCAGTTGTTAGCTGAAATACGTCACTGAGCTAAAACTAAGGAGGTCCGAGAGAGACTAACTTGAAATTCAAAAAATAAAGCATCAGTAATATCGACGTCGTCCTTTGACAGCTCATAATGCGTCGATAAAATCAATGCATAGCACGTTTTGGGTTAAACAGCACTTTTCACTGTAAAACGCGAAAATACTTGAGGGGTTGAGCTCTGCGGACCATGTTACGTTTGGATATTTACTGTAAGTGTACACAGAGTACCTAACATGAACTGTACATTTTGCGTATACTTCATGTTTAATGAATGTCACTACTACACCGAAAGATTTACATCATGCGTCGTCATGAGATTGCATTGTGTAGAACTTTGTAAATGATAAGTAGGTATTGTACAGTAATTTTTTGCTACCATATTTTTAATGTTGCGATTGTCATAAGATAAAGACTCATACATTCATTGAAAAAGAACTAAAAGTCTATTCACTGTATTGAACTGTATAAGACATACTATAATGCACAATAGATATGGGCTATGTGTTAGGTGATAAGCTGGTTGAGTTGTGAGTCGACCTTGCCAAGACAGCGATCACTTATGACTGATATACTCTACAGTATCAGTGAGTGTTGTTAGATAGGAACAATAGTATTTTGTTTTTACTTAAACAAAGGGTGGTGTGGCAACAAATTACACGTTATGAGTCATCTTACCTTGTACTGAAGCTGTGCTAGTATTGTGCTATTACTTTTGAAAAGTTGTATAAACTATAATACCGTGATAGAAACCACATGAAAACGATGTAATGCAGTACAGTGTGTTACCTAATGTGTTAGTATACTTCGCTGCGAGTATGCAGTGGTCTGTATCTCAAGGGGCTATGTATTGACCCATCATAGGGCAACAATATTACAAAGACTTCCGACTTCTGTGGGTTTCTCTGTTACCTAATCAAAGTGAAGACTTCGGGGCAACTGTATATTTTTATGTGAAAATAAAAATAAAATTATAAATGAAACCATGTATAATTTCAGCATACAGTAGATACGGAATAGTCAAATAAATATAGCAATCACAATAAAGATAGACTTATCTATTGAACGCTGATGCATAGTGCATATGTAATGGCTTTGGGTAGATATATTACTTCTTCAGAAGTTCCAAATATTAGTTAAAGTGATTTCTTCCAACACTGAGGTCTAGCTGATCCAACATGCCCGTGATGGGCTGTCTTATATACAATTTCTAATATTTTTCTAGGACATAGTGTGCCCTATACAGAGCTGGCCACCCATTAGGAAACAAAACCCACATCATACCAGCCCAGAAACCACCAGACCAACTACTATCGACACTTAGGTCAATGATAACTTACACAAAATAGTAAAAATCAACTAAGGAAACAACTATTACACTGTCAACAATTTTACATTATATATATATATAAATATATATATATATATATATATATATATATATATATATATATATATATATATATATATATATATATGTATATATATATATATATATATATATATATATATATATATATATATATATATATATATATATATATGGTCATTCATGATTTCCTCCGTGGGTCACAGAAAATTACGAACATTCATGGGTCAAACGAAATTTAAGTCTCAATATTTTTTGTTTTTTATTGCATGTGCAGCATACAATAACAAGCCCTGATTGCATGAATATGCAATTACAGTATCTTAAAAGTCTTAAATAATGTTGCATAATTTATGAATAAATGCGAAAACAATGCTGCTTCGTAATAATTTTAGCTTATCTACAGTATCAAATATCTTCGCATTTTTTTTATTTGATGTTCGAGAATGGAATTTACCTAATTAATGGGATGGCTGAAACGCTTTCTCTTTGACGAGACGTGTGTCAGATGATTTTCATGTTGCAACTCTTAGCTGGGTTCCAGGATTTTTATCACTGAGTCTTGTGCTCACAACAATATATGGTTCCAGATATCGACGCATATTTCATCGCACGCCTTTTCAAAGATGAAAAAGTTTATGTCTATATATCGTCCATAGAAGTCTATAAGGGAGAGATTGTTGTACCCAGCTTTCAATTCATCATCACTTTGCCGTTGAATTAATTCTAGTTGTAAGTCATAGGGGATATCTGTTGGGTTCACATTAAATGGTGTAGCAAAGATGTTTAGCTCCTGTTGTTTACTTTCAACGTCCCTGAACGTTTTACTAAATGCCTCATTTAATTTTGAAAATTCATCACCATACTAGGATGTTGAACAGGGATTTTCTGATTGCAAGGTAGGGAGATGTAACATGTTATTGTTTCCAAGTTGCATCTTCCAAAGTTTTAATTTGACTTCAAAAGATTTCAAACTCGAAATCATTAAACTGGGAAACTGATTTGGCCCTTGAAGACTGATATTTAGTTCTTAGAGGTACTTAGTAATGTCAACCATGAATGCGAGATCACACAGCCACTTATCACTGAGTTCCATAACAGGTCTTCCGTTCATCTCTATGAATAGCGTTATTTCCTACAAAAGTGAGTAAAATTGCCAAAGCATGTTTTCACAACTTAGCCAATGAACTTCACAATTATAAGTCACTATACTCACTCTCAAGGTAATTCAGTATTTTTTTTTTCAAACTGTCAGCAGTTTAATCCCTTGCTTTTGATAAAATAAATGGAAGATACTACTGCTGATACAACAGTGTTCAATGACGGGGACTGTGCACACAAAATCTGCTGATTTATAATGTAGAGACATACAATTAAATTATTACGGTCAATAACCACACGACCCAGTTCATTTTCCACATACGCTATCAGCTAATCCAGCCAATCATGGCTGGAACTCCATTAGTAACTAGGCCGCTGAGCTTTTCACATGTTAACCCAAATCTGTTCATTGATGATTATAGTCTCTCAAACAAATCTTCGCCAGTTGTAGTGCCATGCATAGGTTCCAAAGAAAGCAACTCCTCTCTTGTTTCAAATTCAGCAGTTACCCTACGAATTAAAATAGTCAGCTGAACAGTATTTGTTTTATATGTTGTTTCATCACAAGCTAATGAGAGAAATTGGAAATCTCTTGCATAGTCTGTTAGTGTTCTTAGAAATTCTTTCAATGTCTTTAGCCATGTCACCAATCCAATCGGAAACAGTTATGCATGACAAACTAACACTCAAACAATTTAGCCTTTTCTGGTACAGGCAACTGCCAATCATGCACGCTTTTACAAATTCAAGTTCTTTGCATCTAGTCCGAATAATTTTATCATTATTACACCTAATTGCTCTTGTAACTCCCGAAATTTAGCGTGCTTTGAATTATAGTGCCACTCCACAATCCACATTGGCTTTTTTTTTTTTTCAATGCAGCCAATGCCTCTCCACAGACAAACTCACTGATTTCCCTTGTACCTCAATAAAGAAAATAGTCATTTGACAAGTTGTTTTGAAATGCTCGACATTCGGCATCAACCTTCCTCAGTTTTTTTTTATTTTTTTATTTTTTTTTTTTTACTTTTTCCATTTTTTGGTATGATATATCTATCTAATGCGAGCACGAGAAATGTCTGCAGACGGTTTGCCGTGCTACGCAAATACTTCGCCAGAGCTCAACAGTAACTGTAGTGTAGTCTAAATTGAACGTAAACTGAACTTCGTTTGTGATGCAAAGTAACCTGTACCGAACGTGTAGAATGTGTAGATGAGCTTCTTATCCACACACCCTCTGACGGGTAACGTGAGGGTACGCATAACTTGTCTATTTAACCGTTGTAGCTTAATATGAATAATTAACCCTATAAATATACTGTAGATATATAAATCACTTGAACTTTCATTTTATAAGTTTAATGTAGCTATGCCACAATAACTTGATCATTTTATGCAGACTTTCTTTGAATTTTCTACTTATATATATCGACTCACAAGAAAGACCAAAGGTTTTATCTGTATATGACTAGAGGGCCGGATAGAAATATCTTGGGGGCCAGATAGAAAGATCTTGCTTGGGGGCAGGATCCAGCCCCGGGCTGTAGGTTCCCCACCACTGCTCTATGTTTATGATTTATAAATTTTGCTAAATGTTTTCTGAATTCTCAAATAATTCTTTATCAAATTCTCACCACCGTAACTTTTATACTAAATTGTAGTTCCGAAACTAAATATCAAGGTCTATAGAATACCAGGTCTACCCATCAAAGGCCCAAACTGTGTCCTCTACTGCGCAGGCTCCCATGCGGCTACTGATGACGTCACACCGCACCACGGTCTGATTTACCAGCCTTTGTTTTCCGGTATTTACTATTTTACAGTATGCTTGCAAGGAAGCTGGTGTTCAGTATTTCACAATTTTTTCCATTTCCATGTTAAATAGTTGGGTCAGTATGTTGAATGTCGAACCATAATTTTTAAAGACCGTTATCAAATTATATTTAAGCACAAATCTGAAACAATTTTGAGGGTGTTTCCATCTAATCATTTGATGAATGCAGCATTGCCTTAAATATTGTTATGACAAAGATTCAGATACTCTTTATGCTTTAAAAATTATACTATCATTGAGATAGAATTAGCAAGTTTTCCTTTAATCTTTATATTCAACGACCTAGGTCCAGCACCACCGATCGCGTTATTTGTGTCTTTGCTGATGCTCCACATCTTAGAGACTAATGAGAAGCAATTTCTTTGATAAATGCTTTCAGCAAAGTGACGGTGATTTTGTCCAATGCTCTTCGCTAAGGGAACTTATAAAGTAAAAGTGATCTGAAAACATCATATAAACTTGGAGAAACATATAAATGTCAGTGGCTTTCAGCGTATGAATGTAAAATTAGCTGTACAACTGATATTAGAAACAATTATGAAATAGCTTAAATATTTTTGTAGCAAAGGATTATTTTTACATAAACATTGGGAAAAAATAAGTCAATTTATCTCTGGAGTTCCGCACGATACGAAGATGTCCAGAAATTAATAAGGTTTGAACTTACAAAATAAGGATGAAATCATCAAATGCACGACACCCAGTAAAATCATTGAAGGTAATTGAAAATAATTGTCTTTATTCATTCCAAATAGGATTGGCAGTTTCTTGTGAATCTTTGCCAAAATTGTTAAAAATGGTAAAAATTATATATAATAAATCATTTTTATTGACTTATAGAATGAATCAAGATGGACTTGAACATTTTCTCAAGTTTTTGTGATAAATGGAAGTCTGCTATCAGCACCCAGCGTCAGATACAGTTGAACATAGTGTTAAATCTCATCTACTAGAGAAGGAAAGTTACCTTATAAGGTCAAAATATAATACAGATCCCAATCCCAAAATAGATAACGTAACAGCTGAAACCTTTTCTTTTCTTGATAATGAAACTCTCTCTCTCTCTCTCTCTCTCTCTCTCTCTCTCTCTCTCTCTCTCTCTCTCTCTCTCTCTCTCTCTCTCTCAAGATAAAGATGACAAATCGCTACAACGTGAACTAAGGCTATCTGCGATTATATTTTGTTTGCCCCATCAATGCGACGGTGAAGGAAATGATGTTACAGAAAGTATAGGGGAAGTTGATGATTGAACACCTGGATGATGCAAAATAGAAAGGAGGTCTAGACTGTTTCGCCGGTTTTATTGCTCTTAAGTTTCCCTAATGCATAAATCTTGGGTCTTCAGTAATAAAGGGGGACAATTCGTGGACAGGTATAATTAGCAGAGCAAATAATGAATTAGTGAAGCCATCAAAAGAATTTACTGATCCGATAAAGAATATTGAAAAAAAAAAAGAATTATCATGGAGAAAAAGGACGAACATGGGAACTGAGTAGTAAAAAAATAGGATTAGATATTCCAAATGCAATGGGATTACCACTTTTAGTCACTTCTTTTGTTCGTTGTCGATATACTTTCAGAATAATGATATTAATTAAAAGAAATAACGTCCGCATGGAAAATAATTATTAAAGTTTGAAGGTTGTAAAATGTAATAATCATGATCACTTATTTCTATAGTGTGTTTGAAAAACTTTAATCAAATAGATATTTTTAAAATTTAGTTTTGAGTCATTAGTAAAAGACTAGTGTAAAAATATATCTAGATATGCACGCACGTTGCTTATTTGTACATTTGTGAGAAACAATATTTCCATAAAGGATTTGAATAATATTTGTTCTCTTATGATATAATGATATACGACTTTTTAAACCATTTTCCTTAAAAACTTTCTCCAGGAAGTATTTTGTAACGAAATCTAGTCATCAATATATCTTATAATATTAATTTTTCTGAAACAGAAATGTTATTTTCAACGGGATAATGAAGAATACTGAACTTTTGCAAAGCAAACTAATGCGGAATAGTACTCTTTAGCCGGCCAATGGCGCTCCGTGACGTCACAAAACTCACACCCACTTAACGTTTACCCCTCTAATCCCCCCTAGCCCCCAATTTACCTGCGGGTGGGTAGACCTGGTATTCTATAGACTCGCTTGGGTAGAGAAGGGATGTGAAACACATGCTGACACCAAACAATAAATGAAGAAAACTAAATGTCTTTCTGTTGCCATCCTGAAAACTATCTGCAGGAAAAGCTGTATTCTATTTTTGGACACAGCTGAGAGGTTATTTTCTCAATATATATATATATATATATATATATATATATATATATATATATATATATGTGTGTGTGTGTGTGTGTGTGTGTGTATATATATACACTGTATATATATATACATATATATATTTACTTGTATATATATATATATATATATACAAGTAAATATATATATATATATATGTGTGTGTGTGTGTATATATATATATATATATATATATATATATATATTCTTACAATGCTGGTCTAGTGTAGAGTAAATACAGTGGTTTATTCACGTATATTATTCATGTTTACATATGTGCATTGCAGAGGTGAATAGCCAGCTCTTAAGATGAATTCCTCTCATGTAGGTATAAGTTTATTATGTAAATTATGTGACACTTTTGTTGCTAATTTCATTGTATTTTCATCTAAGTCAGTATATGTAGATTTACATTATTTTTAAGAAATAACTTTTTATTTCACATATTTTTGTTACGAAGTCTTATGTAACTGCTTGAGAGCGTTATATGATTCAAGTGAGATGGGAACAAGGGCTTATGTAATGTTTTTATATATTTTTATGAAGTATTGAGTCATATTTGAGTGAAAATATTAAATTCTTAGTCTTCCATGTGCTTTGGAAGATTCTCAAAAAACCTAGTGATAGATGATATCTTTTCTTTTTTTATTTCGGGTACAAAGGGTAGATGGAGCTAGCTGACAGAGAGTTGTCTCGCTGTGTGTTGGTATGCGTGAGAGTTGCCTGAAACCCCGGTTAGTTTCTTGACATTTTTTATTTAGTTGATAACTCTGACGCCCTTAGGCCAACGCCCCAAGCTTCCAGATCTCACGCCTGGAACATTCTGGAAGTAGCTAAGTTTTATATAAAGGCGACCCCAGAATTGCATAGATCAGATAGAGAACCCCAGCCTTAAGTCATAGCCATCTCCTCCTCTCTTTCTTTCGCACATCTCTCAGTGTATTGTTTTAAAAGTGTTCAGTGAAATTTTAAAGTCTTGGTGTGACGGGTTTTTGTAAACATGGTGAGTATTTATAAAAATTCTCTTAGAGTTTCTTGTAACTGGCCCTGTAGTAAGGTGACAGGTATTTGTATCGTGATCTGGTTATCAATTTTCATTAAGTATCAAACTTAAATATTGTATTCAGATTCATTTTCAAGTGAAACAAGTGATTGTATAATTTCCATAAGTATTATTTCTTCTGTCTTAGTCTAAGGTTTATTCAGATATAATATTTCAAGTTAAGTGATTATATAATTTTCAGATCGTAAAATCTTTGTCTTAATCTAAGTTTTGTTCAAACGTAACATATCAAGTGATTTATTTTTTTTATGTAAACTCTTTTCAAAGTGTTGTAATTTATATAGAATATATTTAATTTTGTAAAGAGTGTATTATTCCAATCAACAGTGTTTAAATTAGTATTCGCTCATACCCCTGTTAAAGAATCGAAGCAAGAGTTGTTTTTAATAGATCATAATGATAATTACCCAGTTTTGTTTTGAGTATACTTAGAGACCTTTGGATATTCTGTGTGTTATGTATTGCCTTCTGAGATTTTTATAACTGTCTTAGAGCTCAGGTATTAATATTTTCAAGTGATGTAAAAACAAACAGGTGAGTTTGGAACTTGAGATATTGTATAGCGTGCCAGCCGTAATATATATAATTTTATATGTTTGGTTCCCAGACACGGGACCATCATATGTTATACACACACACACACACACACACACACACATATATATATATATATATATATATATATATATATATATATATATATATATATACATATATATATACATATATATATATATATGCAGATATATATATATATATATATATATATATATATATATATATTTATATACATATATATATATTTGTGCATATATATATATATATATATATATATATATATATATATATATATCAACGTTTGAATTTAACGTCACAGATCGAAGACATGTTTTGCGCTTGTTTTTCTCGTTTATAAAACTATTGGCGAAGATAGTTGATCTCTTCGAGAGACTGAAGTGAAGAAGAAATAATACAGCATTTCTGCCCATGACCCCATGTACTGTCCTAAATGTTAAACCACGGACAAAAATGCACAGAAGCGGATTGGATGAGATTGAAGAGGTACTTTCATAAGAAATGTGTGTCTATAGTCACAAGCATCAGTTATAAAAAAGTAATAAACTTGAATTATATATGCCCATACTGCGTTGAAGAAGCCAAAACAGAAAATTTAGGAGCAATTGAGAGCGAGGGACCATGCTTTGAGTGCACAAGAGGTTTAAATTGCTGAAATGGAAAAACAAGTGGCAGAGCTTAACGCATACGTAGCAAATTCCACCCAGACCACTGAGCTCACTGAGAAGGTTGATAAGTTATCAATGAATATTGATTCAATTAAGGAAACACTTCAAACACTGATGGGCCCAAAACCAGAGAAAACAACATACGATGACAAAGTAAAGAAAAGAATCTACTAGTTATCAAATTAACAAACGCAACAACTAAAATTACTGACAAAAAAAAAAATGACGTCAAACATGCACTTAAAGACATTCCAATACTTAATACGAGGTCAACCTCGATTGGAAATGTTGTTGTAAGCTTTGCAAATGAGAGCATCTGAGAGGAAGCAGCAAACAAAATTCTGACAATGGTTGTCGACACTAAGACGAGAAAAATTGGAAAATTAAAGCCAAAAATATTGATATGCAATGTTTACAATGATGAAGATGAAGTAGTAGATGCCTTGATTAAAAGAAATCATTACCTGGGCCAAATCCAAAATATAGAAGAAAAGATAAGTGTAGTGATGAAGAAAAATGCTGCAGGTGGGACTACCCACTATGTGCTGAAATGAATGATGATAAAGTCTGCGGGAAATGTTCAGGAAAACATTCCACCATGAAATGTAATTCGCAAATGGCAAAGTGTATTAACTGCACGAAGTTAAACAATCCAAATGTCCACATAGTAAACCCAAAAGAATGCAAAGCTTATAATTGGAAATTGAAAAGACTAGCAGAATATACTGAAAATGGATACTAAGGACGTCATAAACTTTGGTTATGTAATTATACAATCCGAAGGTAAAAAACTATTCAAAATCAAGAATTTAAAAGTGAAAAATATTTGAACATACTAGCATTATCTGAAACATGGTTAAATAACTTTGACAAGGCTAAGTTTACTGAAATGACACCCCACCCCACAACTTTTTTCACATTCCGAGAGGGTAGATCTGGTGGGGGTGTCAGGCTCTTCATTCATAAAAGTACTCAAATCTCAAAATGCTAAAAAAAACACTAGTGTAACAAGCTTTGAATATACAGAAGAATTCTGTGAACTCATGGAGATGATTATCATGGAGAAAAAGGAATTAGTGAAGGCTTCAATCTTTGGATGGATGGTGAATCAAATACTGATGCTTTAGCATTTAGGGAGTTACTTATTGGAATCATATCAATTGGTGAATAATGCCGATTGTGCAACTACTTTAACTGAACGAACAAGATAAAATGACAGTGGAGGTCCTGTAGAGAGTAGGGTTCCCCTGCTGTATAGGACCAGAAAAACAGCCATCAAAGTAAAAGTATAAGAATGGCCCAGTAAAAGACAAGTGCCTTTCAAATGTGGGAAATGCATATTTATGCATATAGGTAGTAACCCACAAACATATTTCTCACTGTTGGATATTAAAATAGAAAGTGTTGACCTGGAGGAAGATCTCGGTATTATTAGGAAAGAGTTGAAATTCACCAAAGAGGGCATAAATGTTGAAAAGAAAACACAAAACCTCATTAGTTACATAACGAGACCATACAGAATCAAACCATTATATATATCACTAGTAAGGCCACATCTAGAATATAGAGTCCAATTCTGGTCTCCAAGTATTCAAAAGGATATACTCGTAGATAGACTGGAAGTAATACAACCTAGCACTACCAAACTAGTCCAAGTACTAAGACAATTCGGATATGGATGGAAATAGAACGTTTGAAATTTGATCTACAAACTTGACGACTAAGGGGACAACTAATAGAGACATTCTAAATTCTTAAAGGAGTAACAAATGTACACTACAAAAACCTAGAGGTAAGAGATACAAATTGGCATGAAAAAGATACAGCACCAGCCAATATTTTAATTTCTTTACGTACAAAATAACAAATACAAGGAACAGACTTCCAGCAGAGGTAGTGAACAGTAAGATGGAAAATCTTATGAAACCTTTCTAAACAAACAAATTTGCTCTACCTCGGCGCAAATGGAGTATCCATGGATGGATTAAAAAGTCTTTAAGATCATAAAAATTCTCAAAACAAACAAATTCACTCTACCCTAGACCAAATAGTCTCCATGGATGCACTAAAAAGTTTCTGAGGCATTCAAAATCTCTCTCTCTCTCTCTCTCTCTCTCTCTCTCTCTCTCTCTCTCTCTTTTAGGTAGTAGGTTGGCAAAGGCACCAGCCACCCGTTGAGATGATGCCACTATAGAGTTAGCATCACTATAGAGTTTTTGTGTCCTTAGATTGATCAGATAGCACTACATTTGATCCCTCTTTCTGGTTATATTGATTTTTCCTTTGCTTACACATGCATCGAATTGTCTGGAATTTTCTTTCCATGTGTACTTCTGTCCTCATACACATGACAACACTGAAATTAACTAACAAATCATATTTTCTCAAGGAGTTAATTACTGAATTGCAATTGTTCTGTGGCTATTTTTTTCTCAGTAGGATAGCAGAAACTCTTTAGCTATGTTCTCTAGTTCTGGGTAGTGCCATGGGTTTTATACTATGGTCTTCCACTGTCTTGAAGTAGAGTTCTCTTGCTTGAGGGTACATTCGGGCATACTATTACATTATATTTCTCTTCCCCTCTTTTGAAGTTTTTATATAAGAGATCTATTTCAATGATGTTACTGTTCTTAAAATATTTTATTGAAATTGTTCATTACTTCTATTATAGTTCATTAATTTCCTTATTTCATTTCCTCACTAGGCTATTTTTCCCTGTTGGAGCCCTTGGCCTTATAGAATCCAGCTTTTCCAACTAGAGTTGTAGCTTAGCTACTAATGATGATAATAATGACATGGTACCTCTCCTTAAAATGAATGGACTACTCACTATATACTTCTTTTAAGATTTCCCAGATTTTTTTCTTCCAACCTCACTTTCCTGCTCATCCTCCTCTTCATCTCCTACATATATTTTTCGAGGTTCTTTCCCTTCTTCCTTCTCCTCCTCCTAATCCACCGCCTCCAACAACTCATCCTCTGCCTCCACCATCTCCTCATCCGCCTCTTCCTCCTACTACTTGCTTCCTCAACTGACTTTTTCAAGCAAAATATAGTGCCAACAACGCAGCGCTCGGTTGAATGTGAACGATTGGGTTAAACTTCTATTAATTTTCTTGATATGACGATGTTTTCCTGTTTAAATATCAAGGCATTTGGGAAAAAATTTGGATTCGAAGACAACCCATGATCTATTATTGCTGTACAGTAGTTTTGTTGGCAACTTCACCCTGGTTCTGTACCATGGTTAAAGGTTCGGTGATGACTGATCTGTTCTATTATGCTTGCTTATGCCTTTGCAAGCACTTAAAGATATATCATATTAAAATTTAACATTCAAATGATTTAGAATCATAGATGATTTAGTTAACATTTAAAATAAAACTAAATTAAGATTAAAAGGAGTTACTAACTAATGATGTGTTAATGGATCATGTGATAATCAGTATACTACCTTGCCAACATAGTGACAGGTAGTTAGTGCTCTGGTACGTACCAGGTCATTACTGTATCCTTAAGATATGAATATGATGTGCATTGACAGGTATTGCTTTGTGTATATTGCAAATGCGTAAAGGGAAAAATAACATTATTTTCCTGTATATAGATCACCATACCGTGTAATATTCATAATATTCATGAATCATGAACTGACTGTGATAAATAGGGTCACTACCTCCCTTAATGAAAAACTTTTACACACGCCATCAAATCCTTCATTAAGCAGAACTCTAATGCTTTTATTCTGTATCAGTATATATATATATATATATATATATATATATATATATATATATATATATATATATATATATATATATATATATATATATATATATATATATATATATATATATATATTCTTACAAAGCTGGTCAAATGTAGAGGAAATACCGTGGTTTATTAATGATTTTATTCATATTTTATATTGTTTTTATATATGCATTGAAGAGATGAATTAAACAGCCAGTAAAATGATCTCCTGTTATGTAGATGTAAGTATCCTATGTAAATTATGTAAGACTTTCCTCGTGAATTTCCTTGTATTCTTAATTCAAGTTAGTATATGTAATTTTACGTTATTTTTAATAGTTAACTTTCATTTCACGTATGTTTGTTACAAAATCTTTCGTATTCTATTTGAGAGACTTGTGGGATTCATATGAGATATGAATAAGGGCTTAGGTAGTGTTCTTTTATATTTTATGATGTATTGCATCATGTTTGATAGAAAATTTTCAGCACCATGTGCTTTAGAGATGTTGTTAGCTTGGTGATAAGATGTTATCCTTTTTTTCTTATTTCGGGGACAAAGAGTGGACGGAGCTAGCTGACTGTGAGAGCTGTCTGGCATGGCGTGAGTAGCATTTGAGAGAGTAATATTTGGCAACTTTGTCGCTTGGTCCAGCCCCCACGCTACCAGGCCTTGATCCTGGAACATTCTGGAATTAGCCAAATTTCATATAAAAAGTGACACCAAGGCTATTTTAGATAGATAGATATAGAGATTACCAGCCATAAGATTGACTTCCCCTCTCCCTCTCTCACACTCACAATCCGGTGTATTGTTGAAAGTGTTAGTAAGTTTTAGTGTGTCCTCTCGTAAGTGACTGTGCCCTAAGGCAAATCGTATGTCGAAAAGATACGGTGATTTTGAATTCATTATATTAAGGTAAGTGTTGGAATTATATGAAGTTTTTTTGGTAATTAGCTCTGTAGGGAGGATAGATTCTGTAATGTGATCTGGTTATCTATTATTCATTAAGTGTCAAACTTGAACATTGTATTATTCAGATTTATTTAAAGCTTTTGTTAAATTTTTCTTTCCATTATATCTTAGACTAAGGTTTATACAGATATAATAGTTCAAGTCAAGTTTTCATATAATTTAAGATAGTAACATTTTTGTCTTATTCTAAGTTTTGTTTAGACTTAATTTTTTCCAGTGACGTATTTTTGTTATGCAAATTCTTTTCAAAGTGTTGTGATTTGTATAGAATATATTTATTTTTGTAAAGAGTGTATTATTCCAATCATCATTATTTAAGACCAGATTCTGCTCGTATCCTGTTAAGAACACAGTAAGTTTAAATACGTCTTAATAATACTTAAGAGTAATTACCTAGTTTATTTTTTAGCGTACTTAAGAGACCTTTGGTTATTCAGTGTTTTATATGAAGCTGTCCGGGAGTTATTCAACGGTCTCAGAATTCGTGTATTAATACTTCTAAAGTGTAACAGTTTTAATGTAAAAGCAAACAAGGGAGTTTGGAATTCGAGAGATTGATTAACTTACCAGACGTAGTATATATAATATTATATGTTTAGTTCCCAGTCACGAGTCATAATATAATATATTTTTTAGGGTCCAGACGAGGGAGCTATTACATATATATAATAGTAATATTATATATATATATATAGATAGATAGATAGATAGATAGATATGCATATATATATATATATATATATATATATATATATATATATATATATATATGATTGTCGGGAAAAAAACCGATGGATGTAATGTCGACGGAAATAACATAGACGGTCAAAATGCCGTTATCTGTTTGAAGAGGATATAATGTCAACTCAAAAATTTAATAATAATAATAATAATAATAATAATAATAATAATAATAACTTTATATATGATATGAATGAAAATAAGAAAATTGAAAGAACATTAAATCTTAATAGGGAGAAAGTATTATTTTTGGCGTGAAAAGAACATGATTCTGAAAAGTGTTGCAAATTATGAGCAACTACTCATAAAAACTGCAACACTTAATCGAGATTAAAGTTTGTGATTAGGTTCTTAAATCTCTCGTTGATTCTAATATATATTATTTTTTGCCTTCAAATTCTCTCGTATTAGTTAGTTGCGATAACAACATTTTTCTTATTTGCTTGTTCTTTTTTTTCTTTTGTTTACCAGCTTTTCAAAAGATGTATGTTTAATAACCATATTTATGATAAAAGCAATATGTCCCCCTTCAATTGCACTGTATACATTATATTTCTTCCGTTAAAGAAGTAAGAAGTTCATCAAATAAAACATATACGTAATCAGGATCAAATGCCAATGCTTGAAACTGTTTTATGATGAATGCCTTACTGGCTTCAATATACCACCATGTACCAACCGTGTTTCACACAATTGTACATAATTCCTTTTGTATATATTATGCTTGTATCTTCGCTCCTCCCTCGCACTAAAACGAACATGAAAATTCCTGTCTGGTTTTTCCTCTGTAATATTGTCTGTCTTGTGAACTTGTTATGTCCTGTTGCCTTGAGGTTTTGTTTATAAGGAGAGTGTTCCACAATAATATAACTCAGTTGTTTCCAATATGCCTTTGAGTTCACACCCTTACTCAGTGCCGTCACATTGGTGACCCCGGAAGTCGACTCGCTCCCACTGCCTTCCACCCCCACCTCCCTCGCCCCTCCATCGTTGGTACTATGACGGAGGCTGACTCTACTCCGGCAGTTGGCACTGCGGCCGCCCCATTGAAACTTTCACCGTTCGCCAGCGGAGAAGCGTTCGCTTGGTTTCAACGCGCTGAAGTCCACTTTCGTATCAGGGGCGTGACTCGCTCAACCACCAAAGCGGATTATGTTCTCGCGGCGATACCCGAGGACACCTTCCCAGAAATATCTGACTGGCTTTGTGAACAAGGAGACACCCCAATAGCGTATGACGCCCTCAAGTCATACCTTCTGCAGCAGTACTCGCCGTCGCCAGCCGCCAGTATAGCAAGTCTTTTTTAGCTCTCGCAACAACCGTTGGGGGACCAAAGGGCTTCGCTTGCCCTCAGGGAAATGACCAGTATCGCTCGCCTTCAACCTGCCGCAGACGGCTCTCCTCGTGAGGTGAACCTACTCCGTGCCCTTTGGATACGCCGTTTACCTGAACCTGTGCGCGCTGCCATACCTGATGTCGATAGTTTACCCATAAAGGACTTGATGACCAAAGCCGACGCCCTTATGGACAGCCACTTCAAGACCTCCATCAACGCCTCCACCCCTGACGACGAGGATGCCTATTCAACGTCAACCGAAGCTGACATGAATGCCGTAGGACATACACGCCTACCCCGTGACGTGCCGAAGCGGCGACAAAGCCGCCCACCACCCACCAATCGCTCGCGCCCCAACGAACGACTTCTAGAGCCACTTACTACCTCCCATCCGCCGCAGTTTTGCTACTACCACTTCAGATTCGGGGCAACCGCGAAGGAATGTGCCAAAGATTGTCAGTGGCCAAAAAACGTGTAAGTAGGCCATCGCTTGAGGCGGTGGCCTCCCATGTTTCTAATCTTTTCTTTTTACAGGATGCAGGAACGGGCGTGCGATTTTTGGTAGACACGGGTGCTTGTCGTTCTCTTTTGCCAAGGAAACTCTTCAAGGCACAACGTAGTCTGTCTACATCAGCCGACGTCCGCTTGGTAGCTGCCAACGGATCTGCGATACCCACCTACGGTTACGAGAGCCTCACATTATCGTTCGGAAACGGTAAATTCAATTGGAAGTTTCTCGTTGCTGACGTCACAATGCCAATCCTCGGTGCGGATTTCCTCTCTCATTTCCACCTTCTGGTCGATGTCGCCCACCGACGATTGGTCAACGCAGACTCGTACTTGTCGACACCTCTTCAACCCGCCCCCCCTAACCTCGCTCTCCACATCAGCGCACCCACGGATGCCTACGCCCACCTCCTCACGTCGTACCCGGAATTTTCCGTCCAGAACTTCACCAAACGCCCACGGTTCCTGCCAAGCACGGTATTTATCATCATATCAAGACGACGGGAACCCCAGTCTTCGCAAAATTCAGACGTCTGGCACCGGAACGATTGGCAGCCGCCAAACAGACGTTCGCCGAAATGGAGAAAATGGGCCTTTGCCAAAAAGGCCTCCAGCCCATGGTCGTCACCCTTACACATCGTTCTGAAGAAAGACGGCTCCCTCCGTCCGTGCGGGGATTACAGGCGCCTGAACATGCAAACAGAACCGGATCACTACCCCCTCCCAAACATTGCCGATGTAACCTCCTACCTGCACAAAGCGAAGGTTTTCTCTACGCTCGACCTCCTGAAGGGGTATTATCAGGTGCCTATGAACCCAGAAGACATCCCCAAGACTGCCATCACCACTCCGTTTGGTACATACACCTTCAATTACTCCTGTTTTGGCCTTCGTAATGCTGGGGCAACGTTTCAACGTCTCATAGATGGCATCTTAGGGGACCTCCCTTTCTGTGTATGTTATGTGGACGACATACTTGTGTTCTCCTCCTCAAAAGAGGAACACCTCCGTCACCTGCGCATCGTGCTCGACCGCCTGCAACAAAACGGCCTTGTAGTCCGGTACGACAAGTGTACCTTTGGCGCCAACGAAGTGTCGTTCTTAGGGCACCGTATCACTCCTGAAGGAGTCCATCCCCTCCCTGAGAAGGTAGCAGCCGTTCAGAGTTTCCCCACGCCCTCGACCGTCAAAGCTCTGCAGGAATTCTTGGGCATGATCAACTATTATCACCGTTTTCTGCCAGCCATTGCCGCCACTCTTGCTCCCCTCTACGCCTCCCTCAAGGGCAAGCCAAAGGACTTGAAGTGGGGTCCCCTTCAAGAAGCAGCCTTCTGCAATGCAAAGAAGGCCCTATCAACTGCTGCGGCTCTCACTTTTCCTATCCCACACGCCCCTTTCCTTCTCTCCACCGATGCCAGCGACGTCGCTATTGGTGCAGTACTCGAGCAGGTGGTCAAAGGCTCGCCCTGCCCATTGGCCTTCTTCAGCAGAAAACTATCCAAGGCAGAATCGGGTTATTCTACCTTCGATCGAGAATTGCTGGCGGTGCACTTGGCTGTCCGTCACTTTCGCCATTTTTTAGAAGGTACGCCCTTCGTCATTCGCACAGACCACAAGCCTATGGTGCACGCCTTCACTCGACAGTCTGACGCCTGGTCCGCCCGTCAACGCCGACATCTCTCCGCCATGGCTGAATACAATTGCACCCTCCAATACGTCCCTGGGAAAATGAATCCCGTTGCCGATGCCCTGTCAAGAAACACGTTGGCTGCCGTTCAACTGCCCAACGACAGAATCCAGAGTATCAAGCTTGTAGGACATCCTGCACGTCCCTCTGTTGGGAGGATTTTCCCCTCGAAGACTCCAACACCACCCTCCTCTGTGACGTCAGTACTGGTAGACCGCGACCTTGGATTCCTGCTCCCATGCGCCGACAGGTGTTTGATTTCATCCACGGCCTTTCACATCCCTCGTGCCGTTCTACTGCACAGCTGCTGGAAGCAAAGTTCATTTGGCACGGCATTTCTAAGGATGCTAAGGATTGGGTCCGTGCCTGTACTTCTTGCCAAACTTCCAAAGTACATCGACACACGGATTCAGGAGTGGGCACCTTTCCTCAACCTTAGCGTCGTTTCGCACACATTCACGTCGACGTTGTAGGCCCCCTACCCACATCACAAGGACATCGTTACCTGTTTACCGTCATCGACCGCTCCACTCGTTGGCCTGAAGCCATTCCCATGGAAACTGCAACGTCCGCCTCATGTACATCTGCCTTACTCTCTGGATGGATTTCAAGATTCGGTATCCCTGAGCATATTACTTCTGACAGGGGAACCGCTTTCACCTCTCAATTATGGACGTCATTAGCGAATCTCCTGGGCATCACCCTACATCAGACAACGGCCTACAACCCCGCTGCCAATGGAATGGTTGAACGTTTTCATCGCACCCTCAAAGCAGCTTTGATGTCCCGCTGCAAGGATTGCAACTGGTTTACTCAGCTTCCCTGGGTCCTGCTTGGACTAAGGACCACTCCTAAAGACGCCCTCGACGTCTCGGCAGCCGAAATGGTGTATGGCGATCCGTTGGTCGTCCCTGCCGAGTTTTTTTCTTCTACAACCTCCTCCGACGATCTCCAGCGCATACGTCACGTCGTGGGAAAATTTACTCCGTGCCGCCAGACTTACAAGCCCCCAGCGAAGCATCACATACCAACGGACTTGCACTCTGCAACGCACGTCTTCCTGCGCAACGACACCAACAAGCCACCACTAACGCCCCCTTACACGGGCCCTTTCCTTGTGATCCGACGCAGTCCGAAAGCATTCCTCCAAAACATTTGGGGCAAAGAAGACTGGGTCTCCATTGATCGTCTAAAACCTGCTTATCTTCTGCCAGATGACCCGCCTACAGTTCGCCTCTCTAGATCAGGGCGCCCTATTTAACATGTACAGTATGTCATTTTTAGGGGGGGGGAGCCATGTACCAACCGTGCTTCACACAATTGTACATAATTCCTTTTGTATATATTATGCTTGTATCTTCGCTCCTCCCTCGCACTAAAACGAACATGAAAATTCCTGTCTGGTTTTTCCTCTGTAATATTGTCTGTCTTGTGAACTTGTTATGTCCTGTTGCCTTGAGGTTTTGTATATAAGGAGAGTGTTCCACAATAATATAACTCAGTCGTTTCCAATCTGCCTTTGAGTTCACACCCTTACTCGGC
>NC_090725.1:176388323-176403323 GCF_036898095.1 Palaemon carinicauda
TGCTTGGTTCTGTCCTAGTAAGTTTTGAGACATGGCCTGACCTTCCTGGTGATGTCCCTTAGGGGATCCAGCTGCGTGTCGTCGGTTGATGAGGGAAAGAATTCGCCAGGAACTGCGAGCGCCTCCCCGTAAACCTTTTCGGCGGGCGAAGGTTCGCCGTCTGCGCGAGGGACGGTGTGAAGGCCGAGGAGTACCCAAGGAAGTCGTGATTTCCAGTCCCCGTCGGTGCAGCTCGCCATCAGGGATGCCTTGAGGGCACGGTGAGTTCTTTCGACCATGCCGTTTGCCACGGGGTTGTATGCCGTGGTGCTGTGGAGTGTCGTCCCCATCAGGTTCGCCAAAGCGAGCCATATTTCTGAGAGGAAAGCGGGGCCCCTGTCTGTCGTGATGTCGTCAGGAACGCCAAACCTGCTCACCCAGCTTGACAGGAGGGCTTCGGCGCATGCTTGAGTCGTAGCCTCGGTCATCAGCGATGCCTCCAACCACCTCGTGGAGCGATCGATGATCGTAAGCAGTTAGCGAGCAGATCCAGAAGGGGGCAATGGTCCCACGACGTCGATGTGTATGTGACCGAAACGTCTTTTTAGCTCAGGGAAATCGCCTACCCCCGATTCGGTGTGACGGCTGACTTTGCTTGACTGGCAGTTGATGCATAACTTCTCCCATTCCCGGGCGTCCTTTTTTATCCCTGGCCTGACGAACTTTTCGGACAGAAGGCGAGCGGTGGTGCGTCCTGAGGGGTGTGAAAGTCCATGGATGATATCGAATATTTTCCTTCTGCAGGAGGCTGGTATCCAGGGAAGTGGGCGGCCGGTGCTGGCGTCGCAAAGAATAGTTACTCCTGCTGGTCCGAGGGGAATCGCACTTATCTTGAGCGCGGATGGCCCCGTCAGGTGATCCTGTGCTTCTCGGTCACTGCGTTGTTCGGTTGCGAGATTGGCGTAGTCGACTCCCAGGTGAATTGCGTCAATTTCAATCCTTGAAAGGGCATCCGCGACTGGGTTTTTCTTTCCTGGGACGTAACGTATGGTGCACCCGAATTCGGCGATTGTTGCGAGATGACGTTTTTGTCGGGAGGACCATGCGTCTGTCGATTTCGTGAAAGCGTGTACGAGGGGTTGATGGTCTGTCGCGATTGTGAAGGGAGTGCCCTCCAAGATGTGCCTGAAGTGGCGGACGGCGAGTTAGACGGCGAGGAGTTCCCTATCGAAGGTGCTGTATCTTGTTTCGGCGGGTTTCAATTTCTTGCTGAAGAATGCCAGCGGTCGAGGAGAACCATCGACGCGTTGCTCCAGAACAGCCCCACAGGCGACGTTGCTGGCGTCGGTCGTTAGTCGCAGGGGCGCGTTGTCGTCGAAATGAGCCAGGGTGGTGGCATTCGCGAGGGCATCCTTCGTCCGGGCGAATGCCTGTTGCTGGGGCAAACCCCACTCGAGTTTTTTCGCTTTTCCTTTCAGGAAATTGTCGAAGGGTGACAGGGTTTGTGCGATGTTGGGGATGAAGCGCCTGTAGTAATTGACCATCCCCAGGAAGTTGGCGGATGGTCGTAGGTATCGGGAACTTTCTGATGGCGTCGACCTCTGTTGTCATGGGTTTTATCCCGCACGAGGATACGCGGCGACCAAGGAAATCCACTCCTTCCGCACCGAACGTGCACTTGTCGAAACGTACGACCAGGCCGTTTTCCTGTAGGCGTTTGAGGACGGTGCGGACGTGCCTCCGGTGTTCCTCCTTAGTTTTCGAGAATATCAGGATGTCGTCGACGTAGCAGACGCAGAAAGGTAGGTTACCCAGAATGCTATCCATTAGTCGTTGGAAGGTTGCCCCGGCGTTGCGTAGACCGAAGGTTGAGTATGCGAAGGTGTAGGATCCAAACAGCGTTACAATGGCAGTTTTCGGGATGTCTTCCGGAAGTACGGGGACCTGGAAGTAAGACTTGAGGAGGTCCATCTTGGTAAAATACTTCGCACCGTGCAACGCGTTCGTTAAGTCCTGCATGTTGGGGAACGGGTAGTGATCGGGCGTTGTGATGAGGTTGAGGCGCCTGTATATATATATATATATATATATATATATATATATATATATATATATATATATATATATATATATATAAACATATTATTATGAATAACAAATTACGTCAATTCCTGAGCTCCAAGATCACTTGCTTTATTTTACATAAATCTGTTACACTTGAAAAATACCCAAGCTCTGAGAATAATGCGCAACTCCCAAACGGTTATATATATGAACACTGAATAACCAAAGGTCTCTCTCCATAACTTAAAACAAGAACTGAGGGATTGTTTTAGTTGAACTAATCTAAAACCCACCTGTTACTTTTGTTCTTAGTCAGGGAATACAAGCAAAGTACTAAGAAAAAATATTGGTGATCGAAATAATAAACACTTTACAAAAATAAATATATTCTATAAAAAGTTACAACAATTCAAAAGAATTACCACCAATAATAAATCACTTGAAATCTGAATCAGAACTAGACCTGAGACTAAGACGAAAAGACACCATAAAAAATTATACAATCACTTGTTTCACTAGAAATTAATACATAGAAATATTTAATTTTGACAAATAATGAAAATGTTGACATTTTAACACAATGGAAAATAAATCAAATTTACACTTACCTATTCTTAACTGATATTCTTACATCCTTTGGCTCACACAAGATTACCGAACTGTTAAGCAAATTAATAAACAGGGCCAGTTACAAAAACTTTATAATATAAATTTGCTTACAATAACACACTTCACTTGAATTAAAATCCAATAGTATTGCCAACGTTTGAACAACACCATACACAACATATATTGGATAGAAATAATTTTTCATGTTTGAGAGGACACATCATGCGCAAATTGAGAGCAGAGAGTGCAGGCGGACGTTGGCTCTTTCTTCTCTTGGTCCTATGCATTTCTAGGTCCTATTTGTATCATCTTAATTTCTCTAGAATTATCTGGTAAATCAATCTCGTGGCGTGGGGGCATGGCTCTAGCGGCATAAGGTTACCAACTTAGTAATTTGAAGAAGGGTACTAAAGTTGCTTGCGAGGAAACTATCTCTCAGCTAACTCCACCTAATTTCCTCTCGTAACATTAAAAAAAAAAACTAATAAACCTTGGTCTAGAATTTTCATGTCTTTTCTAACCACAAAAGAACATAATAATCATGTAATCCCTCGTGTTCATTCCTCATGTGTGTCATAGAGTATACCTACAAGATTACATAATACTTCGTAACCAAACTATGTGAAATGAAAAAATAATTCTTTAAAAATAACGTAATATAAATATACATATACGAAACTGAATGAAAATACGATTAAATTAATGATAAAAGTCTTATGTAATTTACATACAATACTTAATCCTACATGAGTGAAAACCCCCTCCCGAGCTGGTTATACATTTCTTGAATACACAAATAAAATACGTTGATAAAATATTTTACCTTCATGAAGACCGGCTTTGTAAGATAGCTCCGGGCCTGGATCCACCGATTATGACCAAGATAAATAATCTGCAACCACGTTAGTTTACCTGATATATGCTTTATATTAATACAATATGGTTGCAAACATAATGACCACCTAGTTAACCTTTGATTATTATTCTCCATTTTATTAACAAAAGTTAAAGGATTGTGATCCGAATAAAACGCAATTTCTTCATTCTGTAGTCTATTAATATAAACTTCAAACTTCATTATTGCTGTGATTAGTGCTAGTAGTTCCTTTTCAACTGTCGAGTAGGCTCATTGATGCTTCTTCAGATTCGACAACATACAGCAGACGGGGTGAAGAATTCCTTCCTTGCCTTCTTGCAATGAGACAGCTCCAATCCCATTGTCCGACGTATTCACTTGGATAAGGAATTTCTTGTTGAAATCCGATGCTTGCAGTATTGGTTTAGTAGTTAATATGGCCTTTATCCTAACAAAGGATTCCTGGCACTTATTGGTCCATTCAAATTTTTTCTTGGGGCTAGTCAGATGAAAAATTCGGGCAAAAACGTCTATAGAATTCTGCCATCCCTAAGAAGCTTCCTCATTGTGGGGGTAAGGCTTTCCTTACTCCTTTGACGTTAGCGGCTACCGGGACAATTTGTCCTCTTCCTACTCCAAATCCCAAGTACCGAACTATTGCCTTTCAAAATTCGCTCTTCTCCAGTTTAATCGTCTGGTGAGCTCCTCGCAGCTTTTGAAACACATTCTCCAGGATTCTGAAATGTTCTTCTCACGTCAATGAATATATCACAATATCGTCGAGATATAGGCCTACCCCTTCAATTGATCCTAGAAGGTTATCCATCACTCGTTGAAAGGTATCAGGAGCGTTCATTAAACCAAATAGCATGACTGTGTATTGATATAACCCAAACGGGGTTATAAAAGCTGAAAACAATTTTGATAATAGCCTTTTAACAAGTCAATCTTGGAGACGAACCTCGCTTGTCCAATGTTGTTGAGTAGTTGGTCTAGGAGAGGCAATGGATAATTATCGGCAACACTGATCGAATTCAACTTTCGATAGTCTGTAGACATCCTGAAAGATCCGTCAGGTTGTTTTCCCGAGCAAGCAGGAAGAATCCTAGAGGCTGGAATTTTGTTCAGCTAATCCATTTTGTAACAAATTGTCCACTTCTTTTCTCATGACTTCTCGGTGATACAGCACCAGTCAATAAGCGCGTTGTTTGAACGATCTTTCCGTCGATTTAAGGTGTATCTCATGCTTCGTCAAGTTGGTTTGTTTCGGGACGTCTGAGATAATTTCAGGGAAACTTTTAATCAATCGGCTTAATTCCTCTGTCTGCTCCTTGTTCAAATGAGTTCATTTCTGTTCTAAGTTCCTAATGATGGACGAAATATTCACCTACCTCATATCCGTCGTCGTCTTCCAGGCTGGAATGCGCCTTACACACCTGTGAAGCTTCGGTCTCGTTTTTGTTTAAGTATGTTTTCAATAAGTTAATGTGTACCTTACTTTGACATTTCCTTCTTCCTGGGGATTTGAGAAGGTAGGTCCGGTCATTGATCTTCTCCAAAATCCGGAATGGTCCTTGAAACTTGTTGGTGAAAGGGAATCTCCTTATCAGTAAGAATGCCAACACCTGTTGTTCCACCACAAACTGTCTGCCCTTTTTTTTTTTATATCAAACCTTTTCTTCATTTTTCTGTGGCTCGTTTTCAGGTTTTGGAGGGAAAACTTTCTTATCTCGCTGATCATTTTCCTCAAATTTTTGACATATTCTCCATCTCTTTTCTCTCAATCTTTCCCTTTTTCTGCGAACATTTTAATTGGTCCTCTTTCTTCTCGTCCAAACACCATTTCATTTGGGCTATATCCCATACCTTCTTGATAAGCATTGCGTACCTCATATAATATCAAAGGGTAGTCCGATGTCCCATTCATTTCCTGTTTCGTTGCAGTATTTTGTCAACATATTTTTCAGGGTTTGATGACATATCTCTAATGCACCTTGGGTTTCTGGGTGATAAAAAGTGGATAGTTGTTGTTTCACATCCAACAGTTCCATCGTATCCTGAGACAATTTTGTTGTGAAATTTGTTCCTTGGTCACTCTAAACAATTTCTGGAATACCAAACTTAATAAAAAAAAAGTCTAATGACTTTTCGGCGATTACTTGGTCACTGATTTTCCTAATGGGTATGGCTTCTGGGTATCATGTCACTGGACACATCAAGGTTAACATGTATTCGTAACCTTTCTTCGTTTCCTGTAACGGTCCCACAATGTCAATCATTACCTTGCTAAAGGGTTCTCCTCGCACTTCAATTGGGTGTAAGAGAGCTTTCTTGATGTGCTTGTTAGGCTTTCCAGCCATCTGACAAACGTGACAAGTATGGCAAAGGTGGCTCACATCCTTATGCATGCCAGGTCAGAAAAAGTGTCTCATAATCTTCTCCATCGTTATCTTATTCCCATGTCTCCCACCTCATGTGCTATCTATCCTTTAGGTAATAAAGGGTGGGAGACTGTTGCACTTCCGTCTCCTCCCCCACATGGTACAATACATCTCTTAACATCGCATGCTTCCGTTGCAGTCCTATCAGCCTTCTCCTACTCATTTGTCCTACATCTAATGCTGAGTTTTCTATTTCTTCCAAAGCCACTGCTTCATATTCTTCTTGTTCATTCGTCTGTTGTTCCTCTCCCCTCGGGCTCTCTCAGGATCTCTCATTTTGCGTACCATCATAGGAATCCTCTTCTTCTATAAACAAAAGTTCATCGTTCCTTCAGTTTCTCTGTCTTCTTCTGCAGCCACTTTGTTTGTTATACTTCTAGTAGTCACTTAACTAGGAAACAGATGTGGGTAGTCCTTCTCGAGTTCAGTAGTAGGACTATACTTCAATGGTTTCTCTGTTACGATGAGACTAGGCACAAATTTGCTATACCAACATTATTTCCCTGCAGGACTTCTACCACTTGGACAGCCAATGAATCCTTTACCGCAAAATGAAAATGGCCGGTCACCAACTTGCATGATAGTTTCAAACAGCAAATAGGAGTAACCTCTTCACCTCCTATTCCCTTCAAAATGACCAAATCTCCTGTGAGAGACTGTTCCACAAAAGTGATTACACCTCGTGTCACCTTACTATGATTAGATCCTATGTCACGCAATAACTTGACCAGGGTCTGCTCTCTCCCATCCAGAGTGGTTTAACATACCTTCATATATATACTGTTTAAAGGCATCCACGCTGTTTGTGGTTGTCCTGTTCATCTTATAAACATTAGCTGGCTTATTTTCCTCGTCAACCCTTCCCATTTGATTTGTCTTTGCATTCTGTGAAGTTGAATTATCCTGAACCCCTTAGGAGACTGCTTTCACTTGGTTCGACTAACATTCCTTACTGATATGGCCTTTCCTGCCACAATTATAACAGAAGTTATTAATCTTCTGCATGTCTTTAACAACACCTGAAAGAGGATGATTCGACGATTGCTGTTGTGGTACTGTCATATTCTGCACATTTCCTTTTGGAATAGTACCAGTGGTGCTTCTGCTGTAACTTTTGAACCTGTTCCCATAGTTATTACTAAACTGGTTTCCATGGGTTGGCGAATACTTGACAATTGGTCCGAAAGACGGTTGAAACTTCATACCCGAGGAGTGTTTACGACTGATATTATAATCTTCCCTCAGCGAAGCTGCTCTATCAAGTTTCTTCACATCTCTCTCCCTCAAGTACAGTCGAATATGTTCAGGAATTCCCAGTAAATATTATTTCAGCACTATTAGTTCATCTAAATTAGCCATCTCTCCCACTTTAGCAGCCTCTATCCATCTCTTTAAACATCTTCGTACATTATAAACACAATCAAGGATTTTCATTATCTCCTCCTTCCGCAAACTTCAGAACCTTTCATTATAATATTCAGGGGTCATACACTCCTTTTAACTTCTTGATACCCCTTCCTCTAGTCCTGAGACAAGGAAAGACAGGCACTGCGTCGTTTTCCTATAAGGGACACTATGCACTAACTCAGGCCATTTACCTTCTGGCCATTCCATCATCGTTGCAACTGTTTCAAAATGATCGAAGAACTCGTTGGAAGCTTCTGTGAATTTCGGAATTAACTTCAGTGCATTCGTAACACTAAACACAATTATGTCTGAGTTGCCGACCTTGCACGAGCATTAAACAGTTCTAATTCCCAATCATGTCTTGCTTTTTCTCTCTCTCTTTCTTCCTATCTTGCAATTTCTCATGCTTCCATTTCCCTCGCACATCATGCAAATTCTCTTGACTCTTCTCTGTCTTTTTCTTCCATTTCCCTTGCATGTCTTGCAATTTTTCTGGCTTTTTCTCTCTCTCTTTCTTCCCGTTCTTCCCGTTCTGCCATCATCTTCAACTTAATCAAATACTCTTCCACTGCAATTCGTCTAATCTCAGCCTCTACATTCCTTTCTGCTTTCATTCTTTCAGTTCCTAGGTCAACTGATACTTGCTTCGCTACAAATTCTGCTTCATCCTTATCCAAAAGTTCGGGAGCAACTACAATATCTTCGTCCGACAACTTTCGTGAGTTTATCAATGCTTCTAAGGCTAGACACTGATTTGGTCTTTAATCATTCCACTCGTTGCATAACCACAAAATGCCATTAAAATAGAGAGCCACTAAGCTTTAGCTACATCAACTTCCAAAAATTCCTGAACAATTGGGTTTTCTAAAAACTCTTGTACATTCAACTGTGTCATCTTGTTTTTTACGAAAAATTACTTCTTTATAAAAAATATATCCTAACAATACACAGAATCCTATCAACACTAAACTCGTCAAACCTTTGATAAAAAACACAGCCCTGTTATCACCAAATTTTAAATTATACTCGCTTGATCCCCAGGTCTGGTCACTAAAAAACATAAATTACAAGTAGCGAAATACGTAAATAACCGAGCTCCAAAACTCATCTGCTCTATTTTACATAAATCCGTTACACTTGAAAAAATACCCGTGCTCTGAGAATATTATGCAACTCCCAGATGGCAATATATATGAACACTGAATATCCAAAGGTCTCTTTGCATAACTTAAAACAAGAACCAGGTGATTGTTTTACTTGAACTATTCTATAACCATTCTCTTACTTTGGTTCTTAGTCAGAGGATACAAGCAAAGTATTGAGAAAAAATATTGGTGATCGAAATAATACCCAATTTAAAAAAAAAAAATCATTATATTCTATAAAAAGTTAAAACAAATCAAAAGAATTAACACCAAAAACCAAAAAAAAAAAAAAATTTAAATCAGAACTAGACCTGAGACTATGACAAGAAGAAAGACACTCTATAAAAAATTATACAATCACTTGTTTCACTAGAAGTTAATTTATAAAAGATATTTACTTATGACAAATAATGAAAGTATTTGCGCTTAAACATTATGGAAAATAAATCAAATTTACACTCACACATACTTAACTGATTCTCTTAATCCTTTGGCTCACACAAGATTACTGAACGGTAAAGAAAAATAAATACACTTCACCGTTTTACCTAAATATCACAGTGCCAGTTACAAAAACTTTATGATATAAATTCACTCACATTAACACACTTCACTTGAACTAACATCCAATAATATCACCAGCATTTGAACAAGACTTTACAAAATATATGTTGGATAGAAATCACTTTTCATGTTGGAGAGGACAAACCATGAGCACTTGAGAGGAGAGAGGGCAGTTGGACGTTAACTCTTTCAAAGGGATAGGCTGGGCCTCTTCTCTTGCTTCCTATACATTGCTAAGTCCTATAAATGTAAACTTAATTCCTCTGGAAATTTCTAGTAAATCATTCTCATACCGTGGGGGCACGGATCTAGCAGCATAAAGTTGCAAACTTAGTCATTTGAAGATGGGGTACTAAAGTTGCTTGTGAGCCAACTCTCTCTCAGATAAGTCAGCCCACCTTCCTCCCGTAACATAAAAAAAAGAAGAATGAAACTTTGTCTAGAATTTTCATGTGTTTTCTAACCACGTGGGAATATGAAAATGACGTAATCCCTCGTTCTCATACCTCGTGTGTGGGATGAAGCATACCTACAAGTTTATATAAGACTTTGTGACAATACTACGTGAAATGAAATGTTAAATCTTTAAAATACCGTAAATTTACATACATCAAACTGAATGAAAATACAATTAAATGAATGATGCAAGTCTTATTTAATTTACATACATCATTTAATCTTACCTGAGTGGACCTTACCTTACGAGATGGCTATACATCTCTTGAATACACAAATAAAATATGTAAATAAAATATTCTACTTTCATGAAGACTAGCTTCATAAGAATATAAATATATATACATACACGCACACACACACAAACACACACATATATATATATATATATATATATATATATATATATATATATATATATATATATATATATATATATATAAATATGAGTGTGTGTGTTTATGTGTATATGTATGTATATGAATATATATATATATATATATATATATATATATATATATATATATATATATATATATATATATATATATATATATATATATATATATATATATATATATATATATATATATATATATATATATATATATATATATTTTATAAACATATATATCTATATCTATCTATCTATCTATATATATATATATATATATATATATATATATATATATATATATATATATATGTACTTATATTATACGATAGTCCCGTGTCTGGGAACCAAATACACACACACACACACACACACACACACATATATATATATATATATATATATATATATATATATATATATATATATATATTATGACTGGCAAGTTATACAACCTACCGAGTTCTAAACTCATCAGTTTGTTTTTACATTAAATCTGTTACACTTGAAAATATTAACACCCGAGCTCTAAGACAGTTATATAACTCCCAGACAGTAATATGTAAGGTTTGGCTTGCACCACACTTACTTGAAATCAGCTCAATCACCTGGAATAATAATATATTGTTATTGAGAATGAATCCTATCCTAGCATCTTTGCCAACTTGTCATCTGGTGGGATGGGATTTAATCAAAGACTTCTTATTAAAATACAGTACGTTTAATTTCTCTCAGGTCTACATCTCTGCTCTTTCTTAACAACTTGCGAGTCTCTAGTGAGTATATGTAAACAAAACTCGTACACAACAAGTGAGCATCACTCTCAAAAAGACTGAATCCTTCTGCAATATAAAAATCATAAGATCACATCCTAACTTTAGAACAATTAATTAATGATTAAATCCTTCATAACATATGCTACTTCACTTATAAACTGTGTTAAAACTTGTTCTATCAATGCAATACTGTGCAACATCATTCTTAATCTCCATAGCGCATTTAGTATTACAGTACAAAATACATAACAGTCTCCTGTCCCTTAACTTGACATTGTACAAACTTTACAAATCTAATCTCTCAGGGGGCTTCCCTCTATTCATCCTATAGGGAAGTACTCTAACTACATCCTGTACTGGTACATGAATAGATTCTGAATCTACATCTGATGTTTGACCATTTTGATTTATATTTGATTTAACTACTTCTGAAAATGTTTCATCTCTATCATTCACATGATCTACAGAATTTTTATTTAACGGCTGTAATTGATCAACATGACGTTTTACAATATTTCCACAAACTTGAACATCATAATGTAAATTTCCTATCTCTTTTACAATTTCTCCTGGTACCCACTTTTCTGGAGTATTGTATGATCTTACCATGACATTAGATTAAGGGGAAAATTGTGTTACTTTTGGAAGACTTTCTAATTGCTTATACCCTTTTTCTTCTAAATCAATTTGCAAAATTGGATACAATAAATCTAACTTACACCTAATCCTCCTCCCCATCAATAAATTTGATGGTGTCACACCTGTTGTACTGTGCGGTGTTGTTCTATAAACAATAAAAACTTTGGCACATTAAAAAATATGTTATTTTCATTTGCTTTTCTGCATTTCATGTTATGCTTAAATGTTTGAACAAATTTTTCAGCTTCTGCATTCGGGGAAGGATGATACTTTGCTGAAAATGTATGTTTAATACCATTCACATCAGAAAACACTTTGAATTCCTGTGAGGTAAATTTTGGACCATTATCAGTTACAATTCTTTCCAAGACAATTTGAAGAAAATGAAAGAAGACTTAGATCACCTAACACCTCGGGAATTATTTGAAACAATAATGTCCCCAGATATTTATGATTACATTGTGAAGGAAACTGGTCGTTATGCCACGGCCAGCAGAAACAAACTGGATTTGGTATTCAGTGTAGATAAATTGAAATCTCTCATAGGAATTCTTTTTTTTTTTTTGAAGTTACCACAAATTACCATCGGAGAGGCATCATTGGTCAAAAGATGAAGATTCGGGTATATCTATTGTAAAAAAAAAAGCAATGTCTCGGAATAAATTTCAAGTTTTGAAGAGTGCTGTGCATTGCTGTGATAATGCAGATGCAGAAAATAACAAAGGGGATAAAGGATTCAAAGTAAGAAGCTTGATTTCGAAGCTTCAAAAATCATTTATTCAATATGGAGTATTTGAGGAATGCATTAGTGTGGGCGAAATGATGGTAAAATATTATAGGCATAACTCACTGAAGCAGTTTATCCAGGTGAAACCTATGAGGTTAGGATATAAATTTTGGGCGCTTTGCGGGACCTCAGGGTACTGTTATGATTTTGATCTTTACTGTGGTAAGAATCCTCAACTCGATAAGAATGATGAAATAGCATTGGGTTCAAAAGATGTCTTGAAAATGCTTGAAGCTGTAGCAGATCCAAAATCTCATACTGTCTTTTTTTATCATTATTTTACTGGATATGAATTTTTAGTTCACCTACGAATATTGGGTTTCAAGTAACGGGAACATTCAGAGAAAATCGTTTGATGAACTGTACATTGAAATCAATAAATGATATGAAAAAAGAAACAAGAGACTCACATGACACTAATGAAGAAGCCCTGATGGTAAAGTGGCTAGATAATAAATGTGTTACTGTTGGAACTAATTACGAAACTGTAGAACCCCTTGCAAAGGTCCAACATTGGATTAAAACATCAAAGTCAAAAGGAAACGTTCCTCAACCAAATGCAGTTTTCAACTATAATAAATGTATGGCGGGTGTAGATCACCATGATTGGTTAGTAGGGAAATATTCTGTTTCTATTCGAGGAAATAAATGGTACTGGCCTTTATTCATTAGAATGTTAGATATGGTAGTTGTGAACTCATGGATCATTTATAAATTGCTGCACCAAGAACATCAGCTGAGCCTATTGGATTTCAAAAGAGCAATTTCTGTAGCTTATCTGAAATTGGCTTGCATGGAAGGGTCAGTGGGAAGAACCTGTGGTACCTGACAATCAAGCACAAATTTTGCTGATGTTCGTTTTGATGGTGAAGACCATTTTGTTGAAAAGCACAACAATTAGCAGAGGTGTATAAACAAACCATGTACAGCAAAACCAAGAACCTTTTGTTCAAAATGCAATGTGACTCTCTATATTGAATGTTTCAACTCCTATCATAAAAGAAAACAATTTTGTCAGGTATAATAATAAATAAGAGTACATTTTGTTTATCTTTTTCAGGTAGAACTTACGTGAAAATCCATAACATTTAAGTAAGATTGATAATATGTAACTGTTTATATTTATATAAAAAGATAATACTTTATTTAGCAAATATAAACATAAAACCTATTGTCCTAGTTTCCTCATTTGAGGACAGCTTTAAAACTTGATTTTATACCCCATTGTCCCAGCGTCCTCATATGAGGACAGCTTAATGTAAGCTTACCATTAGAAATAATTTTTTTCTTTCTACTTCATATGTATTCTTGACCCTTAAATACATATTATTTTGCAAAAAATTCCAGAAATTCTAAAAATACAAAAGTTGGGATTTAATGGGTTTGAGGTTATGAATAAGAGACATGAAGGGAATAATTTGATTGATATACCTGAAGCTGATGAACACCTTGATGTGACCAAGAATGACTTTAGTGTGTTTGAAGTCGTAGCTCTCCTAAAAAACTAAAGAGATGGAAAGCCCTGGGATACGATGGAATAACTGCGAAGATGATACTGGTTGAAAATGAAGCGACTCCCAGACTACTCAGAAGATCTTTTGTAGAATGTGGCATGAAGAGGCAAAACCTGATGAATGGGAGTTAGGAGTGTTGGTGAAAAGGGCAAAAAAAAAAAAAAAAAAAAAAAAAAAAAAAGGACACCTGACTGATTGCAAGAATTACTGAGGCATAACACTTACGTCAGTAGTTATAAAAATATATAGTATGCTTATTCTAAAGAGACTAGAGAGGAAGTGTTGTGATTTTCACCAGTTTATTAAATCTGCCCGATGTACTGGGCGGATCGCAAGGCCTTGAAGAGGCAAGATTCCCTAAACCTTCCAGGAGTTAACTAAAATACGGCGATAAAATTTACAACATTATTATAAAAATAAACTCTGATACAAGACAAACAACATCCTTAAGCATTCACAAGACTTAATGAAAAACAAGGCTGACTCTTGGTAATGTAACACGTGCTCTTCAAGCACAAAGTCCACACCGGACTCATTAAAAAACTGAAAATAGCGACAATTCGAATTCAATACACAACGAATCACACACTAAATATCCCTGTTCTAATTTAACTCAGGATTCAGATCCCCAATCACAAGGATCTCTACATTAAACTGCGATATAAAAACTACATGCCCTTCACACAAATTTACACTACAACCAACCTGGTACACGAGGTAGAGAGATAAGAACAACTTAATAAACAACTCATCTTTAGGGGGAACGATGAAGCAAAGAGGCCGAGTGAGGGTCGGCAGCTTCGAAGAAAACTTCGTTTTCCCGCGTTAACTAAAGTTTCCTTAGCAAAGTGGAGGGAAATCTTAGTTTATTTCTTTGCAAGGGGTTTGACAATGCCTTTTCATTTACTACAAGATCGAAAAACAGTTAAGGCTTTTCTTTAAATACAAGGGAAGGCTTAAGGCTTCGGCTGAGGGCCAGAATTTGTCCATATCCAATGACTTGGAAAGTCATTGACACTAAACACATACATAAGAAATTTTTGTCATGTTGCCTCAATTTTACGTTAGATTCATCATCGATATATTATAGACAGTCAATTTCCATAACACTCTCTCCTTCCCCACCAGGTGGTTAAGATTTCGGTCCCAATACAGTCGTGTATCAAACCTCAGTCCTTCGCCAGCGAGATCCCCCAGCCTTCCCTCATTTGACGAAACGTTCGTGAAGTCAAATGGCGGGACTTTCGAATGGCCAGTTCGAAAATTCCCGACAGGAAGAGTGATGAAAAGATGAGAGACGAAAAATCAGGATTTAGAAAAAGTAGAAGTTGTACGGACCAAATTTTCATTTTGAGGCATGCTGTACAGC
>NC_090725.1:176408323-176413323 GCF_036898095.1 Palaemon carinicauda
CCGGAGTAAGGCTCTCAGGTATAGGAAATAATGAATTAAATGTAATAGGAGTAACTCATGTTCAGTGCAAGGTCGGTAAGCGCACGTTTGCCGATACCTTTATCGTTGTACAAAACATTGATATATATCCAGCTGTGATTATAGGATACCCGTCTATGGGCAATCAAAGCATTATCTTAGCCCATGCCAAACACGGCGTGTATATCAAAGGAAAATTCTACAAGTCTTCTAATACCTTAAAATCAGTTTTGGATAAAAAGGAGACGACAAATAAAACAGTAACGTACGTTGAAGAACCAATCACTTGTCTCATGAATAAAGAAATAATATACGCGACCCAACAGAATTCTCGTTCACCTGTAATATCATTTTGCACGCAATCTATCGAGCCAAACGTAACTTCGAATATAATTGTGAGAGTAAAGAAAACTTTGCCGGATCTGAAATATTAATCCTTTCCGACACTTTGGAAACTAACGGATTGTCCGTCACACAAGCTATTTATACAGTTGGCTCACAACAACAATGTAATATTGAAGTCTGTAATCATTTAAATACCACTTTAGTAATTCACAAAAATCAACATATCTTTGATGTAGAAGTTTATAAACATCATATTCTTACCGTCGCTGAAATCAATCACGCTCAATCAGTTGCGGATGAATCCCTTTTGCAATCTATTAAAAATAAAACCAATAAAGACATTCAAGAAGAGGAAATTAAGCAGAAATTTTTGGACTTTTAACTAAATATCATGATGTTTTCTCCACTACGGATGGATCCTTAGGTAAAACAGATGTCATAGAACATCAAATAAGGTTAAAAGACAAGCAGATAATTATCTATGCACCCTCGTACAGACTCCCTATGAAATTCCAGAATGAGATAAATGATGAAGTAGGTAAAATGCTAGAAGAAGGAGTCATTAGGAAATCGAACAGCCCTTATAATTTTCCATTAATAGTTGTACCGAAAAAAGATCGAACATGGCGTATCTGCGTAGACTTCCGTCGCTTAAATGAGGAAACGATCCCTGATCGATTCCCAGTGCCATGTAATGACGATATTTTATCTTTGCTAGGTCAGAACAAATATTTTACCAGTTTGGACTTAATTAAAGGTTTTCACCAGATATCATTAGAAGAAAATAGTATCCCATACACTGCCTTCAGCACAGCCACGGGACATTATGAATTTTTGCGTATGCCTTTTGGTTTACGTTGTGCTCCCCTAACATTTACTAGAATGATTAACATAGTGTTTAGAGACTTGTTAGGGGACATATTGCATGCCTATATGGAAGACCTTGTAATCTTTTCTAATACCTTAGAAGAATATCTACGTGAACTGGAACTAGTGCTACAGAGACTAAGACAGCATAACTTAATGGTAAAGATTAGTAAGTGTGAATTCTTCAAAACAGAATTAGTCTATTTAGGTTTTACGGTGTCTAGCCAAGGTCTTAAAGTAGTTCACGATAAGATGTCGGCTATCCGTAACTTTTCGATACCTACTAATGTCAAGGGAATACAGCAATTTCTGGGGTTTAGTGGATATTACAGGCGTTTTATACGCAATTATTCAATAATAGCCACTCCCCTAATTGATCTTACGAAGAAGGGCGTAGATTTCATATAGTCTGAGCAGCATCAACAGGCATTTAATACCTTGAAAGATGAACTGTGTAGTTCTCCTCTCTTAAAATTACCTTACTTCGGTAAGGAACTCTTCATTGCAATAGACGCCTCAGACCTAGGAGTAGGTGGGGTATTGCTTCAGCAATATGACAAACAGTTTTTCCCGATAGCTTTTTATTCACGTAAACTGAGACCTTCCTAAAGTAAATACGCAGTAATAGACAAGGAAGGACTAGCTATTGTTAATTCACTAGTGCATTTTAAGTTCATAATATATGGTTATCCCGTCAAGGTTTTTACTGATCATAAGCCCCTAATCAACTTCTTTAAAGGCTTTAGTCACAACCCCAAACGAACTCGGTGGCATTTGATCATCCAAGACTTTTGTGCGAGGATCGGGTATTTACCTGGGAAAGCAAATATCATTACTGATGCATTATCATGCAACCCCGTGTCATCTTGTACGGAGCAATTAGCTGAATTAATAGATATATCAACATCCATGCCTATTGTTAAAACTGTATCTGAACAGGAAGATCTGGACTGGAGCGCTGAACTAATACAGACTGAGCAAAGAAAAGATCAGAAACTAGAAAAAATCATAAATGCTTTGAAAGGAAATCCTAAGGAAAAGGAATATATAAAGTATATGCAGCAGAATTATATAATCAAAGATAATATTCTGTGTATATCCGTGACAAGGAAAACCCACAATACACCACAGGTGACTAACGACCAGGTAGTGGTACCAATCTCACTTATACCCACTGTCCTAAATTGGTTGCATGCAAATTCATTGCATGGACACCCGGGGTTCTCCATAATGTCACAGAAAGCCAATTCATTGTTTTATTGGCATACGATGCTTACATATATAAAAAAGCACATAGCTAATTGTCGCACTTGTCAAGGAAACAAAGGGCACACGAAAACACCTGTTAGCCTAGGGGCTTATCCCGTGCCCAATCAACCCTTTGAAAGGATACATTTAGATTTATTAACAGGATTTTACGAGTCAGACAGAGGAAATAAGCACCTCTTAGTAATTATAGATGCTTTGACTCGATATATGGAACTGATAGCGCTTAAAACTAAAACCGCGACTGAATGCGCTAGGAAGTTTTACGAGTGCTACATTTGTAAACATGGAATTCCACACATGATAATCTCAGACTCGGATGGAGAATTCAATAATCATTTCCTTAACTCAATGTGTGAATTCCTTAGCATAAAGAAAATCAATACCATGATCTATTACCCAGAGTCGAATAGGCTAGTGGAAAGAGTGAATAGGAAGGTTTTAAACATATCAAGAGTTACACTAGGGGGATCAGACCCCAACTGGGATATTGCAATACCTGCGGTACCAAGTACTCTGAATCACTCATATCATGTATCTATTAAAATGTCGCCGCACGAGGCATTGTATGGTACCCCAGCTAGAATGCCTTTCCTTGTATTAACGCCTACAACTAATTAATCAAATCCTTTAAAGGAAGTTATAAATGCAAGCATAAGTCGATATGATATCCTTCAAAAGAATTTAGAAAAATCACAAATTATAATGAAAAGGAATCATGATAAAATAGCGAAGCCAACTAAAACATATACCGTGGGTGATAATGTATACATACAGGTAAATGTATGTAAAGGACTCAATTACAAACTGACACCTATGTTTGAAGGCCCGTTTAACATTTTGGAAACATTAACGGCCAATAGATTTAGAGTTCAAAATGTATCCCAACCCACTGATGAGAGAATTGTACCATTGGCTCACATAAGAAATTAAAATAAGAGAGAAGGAAGTGAGGGAAATGTGTGTATCTAAGAAACTTGTATAATATTTGTATGTATAAATTTTTTTTCTTCTTAATGCAGGGGTAATTACATATATTTTTCTCATTGCAGGTTTCCAAAATGAAGTTTTTTTTTGTCAGGAATGATATTGTTTGTTCAGACATTTTTTTTTCGTGTGGGAAGAGCCCTAAAACTAAAAATATAAATTCTAAATATGGCACTATAGTAGAGAGAACAGAAGACGTTTTTATTACAGCAAGCAATATAATTATAGAAGTATATATGCAAGCTATTTTCCTCCCAGAGAATGACGTCACTAGCTTAAAGAGCGACCTTTCAAGGTTTGCTGCTTCATTAAATGAAATGCATAAACAACATTTTTCTTTTAATACAGAGAGTTCGCTTGCACCAACACTATGAGTAGCAGAAATGCTATCGTACGACTTGCAAAATAAGATTGACGAGGCAGAAGCTCTGGCTCGTGACCTTCTGATGTGGACAGTGAGACACACTAGCCTTAAAAGACGTAACCCGTTTATTTTTGCTGCACTAAACATCATTGGATCTGTTGCAAGTTTAGGCTTAGGAATTTCATATCGTCTTAAAATCAGTAATCAAAATAAGAAAATTGAGTTTTTAGAACATGAAAATGAACTAGTTTTATCAGAACTAAGGAATCAATTAACATTAATTAATCAAATAATGAGTTTGGCGAACGAACATTCTAGTAATATCAGTCAGATTATGGGAGTACAAAATTTGCTGGCAACGTTAACGTATTATAATTCAAAAATAGATCATATCCATACTAAAACTTCACATTTTATTAAGAAATCAAAAGACTATGTGGAAGCTATTACGTTAGCAACTAAAGGTATTTTATCACCACATCTTTTGCCAATAAAAGACTTAACGTTAATTTTGGAGAACGGACGGAAGAAAATAGGTTATGTTCCTTTGTTAGATGCCCATAAGTTATAATTTTATTAAAGCTTAATTACAGTAAGCGTTGAAAATTACAGGATCATGATTACAGTTCCCTTTGATTCTTCCAATGCCTGGCAATCATACAAAATATCACCATTCCCAACATTCATGACGAATAACTCAAGTCCAGTAATATCCAGTTTGACAGGACACGTATTGATTTCCCCTGATAAGGAAACATATACGGTCATTAGAGACTTAGATAAATTAACTCACTGTTCAGAAGCAATGAATAATAAAGTATGTACAGCTGACTCCTTTGAATTCCATCATGTATCAATGGATTCATGCGAGTTAGGTATAGTGCTAAATGGTGCTGTCTCCCATACATATGAAGATTGTCTGAAAAAACTTTATCCTTTTAACGATAATAAGTTCAATTGCAGATTGAACAATGACTCGTGGATACAATACGACAAGGCCGGCTTCAATGTATCATGCCCAAACGGATCCACGTCTCACTCCCAGGTCTTCGTTGCAGCTGAAGGTTGCATCGGTACGCCCACGAATTACACGGTCCAAGGAATTAACACTATCATCAAGGAACGGACCTACTTGGTGAATTTCACGTGGACC
>NC_090725.1:176418323-176460823 GCF_036898095.1 Palaemon carinicauda
TTCCCAATCTGATTCATGGTTCTAACATTCCATTTACCTATTTTCAATTTTTTCGTCAATATTTATAAACTGGGAGATTCTTGGCACCTTGCTACACTCGGGACTGGGGCACATACTGTCATCTTCGCTTTCTATTATATTTGAGTGACTAAATCCACGGAGGATTCTTTGTCTAGATTCATCAAAGGATAGCAAGTTCCTTGTGATGCGCAGTGCCTATCTAACTAATAGGTGATCACTGCCAGTCCGTATGAATTCCAATCATGAACAGGAGACGAAGAGACCACTTGTCTAACGCCTTAAATCCAATCTGTCACACTCCTGTCAGACACTTCAACAAAATATAGTGGAGGATTTCCTCCACACCCAAAGTTCTCGTTGCTCCTCTAGGTTGCTTATCCGCTTTTATAACCATTGGCAAACATGGATTGCTAAGATATTATTATTATTATTATTATTATTATTATTATTATTATTATTAGTTGCTAGGCTACAACCCTAGTTGGAAAAGGAGGATGATATAAGCAAAGGGGCTCCAACAGGAAAAATAGTCCAGTGAGGAAAGGAAACAAAGAAAAATAAAATATTTTATGAACAGTAACATTAAAATAAATATCTTTTCCACAAACTAGAAACTTCATCAAAACAAGAGGAAGGTAAATAAAGAAAATAGTGCCCTTGTGTACCCTCAAGTAAGAAAACTCTAACCCAAGACAGTGGAAGACCTTGATACAGAGGGTATGGCACTCTCCAAGACTAGGGAACAATGGTTTGATTTTGGAGTGTCCTTCTCCTAGAAGAGCTGCTTATCATAGCTAAAGAGTCTCTTCTTCTTTTACCAAAGGGAAAGTGGCCACTGAACAATTACAGTGCAGTAACCCCTTGGGTGAAGAAGAATTGTTTGGTAATCTGCGTTGTCGGTGTATGGGGACAGGGGAGAATCTGTAAATAATAGGCCAGACTATTCGGTGTGTGTGTTTGTAGGCAAAGGGGAAATGAACCGTAACCAGGGAAGAAGATCTAATGTAGGCAAAGGACTCCATAACTCTTTAGTTGTAGTATCTCAAAAGGAGGCTAGTGTCTTGGCCAACCTAATACATATACCATATATACTGTATATATATATACTCTCTCTCTCTCTCTCTCTCTCTCTCTCTCTCTCTCTCTCTCTCTCTCTCTCTCTCTCTCTCTCTTTATATATATATATATATATATATATATATATATATATATATATATATATATATATATCAGAAAACACCGAAAGCCTAATGAAGAAAAGAAAAGAAATGAAATGACTGTAAAATCCAAAATAGATTAAAGAGAATTAGCTGAACTATCCAAAACAAACTAAAAACACGTATTCGTGAATGCAATCACACCAAAATTAAGAAAAAAAAAAGAAGCACCAAATTGATGAAAAAAGTCTAAGATTAGGGTGCCAACAGATGTTTGCTTTAAAGGATAAAAATGCAAATATCAACAATAGAAATGGAGTGATAAAAATTGCAGAATGTTTATATACAATGTTATACAATAGTGATATAAAAATAACTTCACCAATAGAAATAAAGAAACACCTGAGCCGGTACCAAAGTTTACAGTAGGAGAAGTTCGGAAAGCGATAAAAGATATGTAAAGGGGAAAACCAGCATGATAAGATGGCATAACAATAGATTTAATAATAGATGGAGGAGATTTCATTGCAGTAAAACTGGCTGAACTCTGCACCAAATGTCTTTACCTATAGCTTGGAAAAACTTTTTCACAATAGTAATTCACAAAAAGGGAGATACGAAAGACCTGAAAAATCACCATCCAATAAATTTGATATATGAAATATTCACAGGGATCATATAAGGCCGAATAGAGAGACGGCTAGAATTTAATCAACCAGGAGAGTGGGCACACTTTAGAAATGTGTGTTCAACAACTGACCATATCCTTGTAATTAACCTGCTATTGGAAATAGTTTATAACAATCCACTACATATGGCATTTATAGACTATGAGAAAGTTTTTCATTCTCTAAAAACCTCGTCAGTAATGAAAGCCCTTCAAGGACAAGGTATAGATTAATTTCATGTTCGAAAACTTGAAGATATCTATACAAGAAGTACAGCAATCCCAAAATTACATATATTGAAAAAACAATTCTGATTGAGAAAGGAGTAAGACAGGGAGACCCCATCTCTCCTAAAGTGTTCACAGCTTTCTTAAAGGAAGATTTAAGTACTTTAGATTGGGAAAATGCAGGAATTAATATTAATGGGGAATACCTCAACAACTATACATATGACATAGTTGTATTTAGTGAATCATGGGAGGAATTACGAAAAATGATAGAGGATTTGAATAGGGAAAGCAAAGAAGTAAAAATGAAAATGAATATGAGTAAAACTAAGAAAATGTTCAATGAAAATGGAAATACAACAAATAAGAGTTATGGACGAATCTCTAGAGATTGCTAATGAATACAGTATATGTACTTAGGACAAAATGAGACTATGAAATGTAAAATACACTCTCTCTAAAAAGAAAAACATTTAATCAGATTATCCTACCAGTATTAACTTATGCATCAGAAACTTGGAGCCTAGTTAAAACTCAAAAAACAATGGAAACAATAATGATGGGAAAAACGATGAGACAATATATAAAAAAAAAAAAAAGAACATGGATACGAGAGCAAATTAAAGTAGAAGATAAGAAAAAGAAATGGACATGGGCAGGATATACAATCAGAATGGGGGGCAATAGGTGGACATTAAGAATAACAGAATGTGTCCCTAGAGATTACAAAAAAAAAGAAGGAAGAGAAGTTTGCGTGTGTGGACTGGCATAGAAAGACAATAAACAGTCGTGATGGGAAGGACATTTCTGAGGTCTTTGTTCTGTAGTGATAATCATATATATATATATATATATATATATATATATATATATATATATATATATATATATATATATATATATATATATATATATATATATATATATATATATATATATATATATATATATATATATATATATATATATATATATATATATATATGTATGTATGTATGTGTGTGTGTGTGTTTTCAAAAGGGCCCATAAAAGAAAGACAGGAAATAAATAAATCAGTATATTTCGGTCAATAAACATTTACATCCTGGAGAGGGTCAATGTTTATTGACCGAAATATAGTGATTTATTTATTTCCTGTGTTTCTTTTATGGGCCCTTTTGAAAAAAACATGTTAAACTGTTCGATTACAGTTATAAGTAAGGCATATATATATATACATATATATATATATACATATATATATATACATATATATATAAATATATATATATATTTATATATATATATATATATATATATATATATATATATATATATATATGTGTGTGTGTGTGTGTGTGTGTATATGTACACATATATATATATATATATATATATATATATATATATATATATATATATATATATATATATATATATATATGTATAGTCCCTGTCTTGGAACCAAAAATATAAACACCTGAACTCTGAGACAATTATATAACTCCCAGACAGCAATATATAGTACACTGAATATTCAAATATCTCTTAAGAACCCTAAAAAAACTGGGTAATTATTATTACAATTTATTCAGCCAACTTCTTCAATTCATTAACAGGAAACAAGCGAACATGAAATAAACACTGGTAATTGAAATAATACACTCTTTACACAAATAAATATATTCTATTTAATTACAACACTTTGAAAGAATTTACATAAAAGAAACATATCCCCCAGAATATTAAGTCTGAACAAAACTTAGATTAAGACAAAAATCTTATGCTCTGAAAAGCATATAATCACTTGACTTGAAATTAAATCTGAATAAACCTTGGATTGAGACAAAAGAAATAATGACACTAAAAATCATGTAATCACTTGACTCAGCATATTAAATGTACATAAAACCTTAGACTAAGACAAAAGAAATTATTACACTCCAAAGAACTTAAAGAACTTACATAATTGATAATCTTATTAACTTCACATATTTACTTGCGCACAGCCAGTTGCAAAATTTACACAATACCGACACTCACCACAACATAGTAAATTCAAAAACATCTTTTTAGTCTTTCGTATCGTTTCAATAAACGTTTTACATTTGGGCACAGAATCACTTTGGAGAGGACACACTAAAGGCACTTAGAGAGAGAGAGAGAGAGAGAGAGAGAGAGGGTGCACTTTGGTTCTTTCACAAAAAGGCTGTTTCTCTTCTGCTCTACGCATTCCTGGGGGCGCTTATATATGATATTAGTAACTTCTTGAATATTCTAATAGATTATTCTTGTGGCTATTCTTTGTTTCAGGCAACTCTCGAACAAATACCAACGCACAGCGAGATGACTTTCTCTTAGCTACATCAGCCCTCCTTTGTCCTCGGATATATATAAAGACAAAATCTAGCACTAGGGTTTTCGATAACCTTCCAAAATACATGGCACATATAAGAATTGCGTATTTTCTCACAAACATGATGCAATTCCTCATAAAAATAAAGAAAAACATTTATATATGCCCTTGTTCATATCTCGCCTGGATCATATAGAACTCCTAAACAGATTACGTAAAACTTCATAACAAAATACGAGAAATACGTTAATACTTGAAAATAACGTAAATTTACATATACTGACTGGAATGAAAAATACAATGAAATGGACGCCTAAAGTCTTACGTAATTTACATAACAAACTTATACCTACATGAGAGGAATTAATATTAAGAGCTGGCTATTTACCTCTTCAATGCACATATGAAAACATATATAAAATACCTAAATATATTATCTACTATACGCTAGACCAGCTTCGTAAGATAGCTCCCCCCCCAAAAAAAATTATTAATTTTGGGCCTGAATCCATCGATTCAGATCTAGATAAACAATCTGCAACCATGTTAATTTTACCTGATACATTCTTTACATTAATACAATACAGTTGCAAACATAATGACCACCTAGTGAACCCTTGATTATTATTTTTCATTTTATTAGCAAAACTTAAAGGATTGCGATCCGAGAACAATGTCTTCTCATTCTGTGGTCGATTTACGTAATTTCCAACCTTTTTTATTGCCGTGACTAACGCTAGCAGTTCTTTTTTAACTGTCAAGTAGGCTCATTGCTGCTTCTTCAGCTTTGATGGCATAAAACAAGCAGGATGGAGAATTCTTTCCTCAATTTCTTGCAACAAGGCAGCTCTAATCCCGTTATCTGACGCATTCACTTGGTTAAGGAATTTCTCAATGAAATCCGGTGCTTAAAGTATCAGTTTTAAAGTTGATATGGTCTTCCTTAGATTCTTCCTTTTTTCTTGTATCTCGATAACATACAGTAGGTCCAGTCACTGCTTTTCTCCAAAATCTAGAATGGTTCTTGGAACTCATTGGCGAGATGGAATCTCATCGGTGAATAAACCAATATCTGATGTCCTACTGCAACCTGTCTGTTCGTAATCTTCATACCAAACCTTTTCTTTGTTCGTCCTTGACCTGTTTTCACGCCTTCTAGTGAAAATTTCCTTAATTCGCCAATCATCAAATCCTTGACATTTCCTCCTTCCGTTTCCTCTCAATCTTTCCCTTTTTCTGCGGATATTTTCTTTGGTTATTTGTTCAAGGGTTCTCCTTGTACTTCCATCAGGCATAAGGGGTCTTCCTTGATGCACTCGTTGGACTTTTCAGCCGCCTGACATACGTGATATACATGGCAAAAGTGGCTCATGTCCTTAAGCATGCCAGGCAAGAAAAAGTGTTTCATAATCTTCTCCATCTACTTCCTTATCCCCATATGTCCCGTCTCGTGTGCTATGGCAATCACCTATCTTCTCATCGGTGCGTAAGGCAATATCTGACGGTATATCCCCCATTCGTCACTCCTAGGGATATTGGCAGGTCTATGCTTCCTCATAAGCAACCCATCCTTAAGATAATAAAGCAACCAATCCTTGAGATAGTAACAGGTTGGAGACTGCTATGCCTCCGTCTCATCTACTCAACTGTTAACGTTGCATCCTTCCATTGCAATCCTATCAGCCTTTTCCTACTCACTTGTCCTACTTGTAACATGGAATTTTCTATTTCTTCCAGGTCTATCTCTTCTTTGTCCTCTTGTTCACTCGTCTGTTGTTCCTTTTCGCTCAGGCTTACTCAGGAGTTCTCTTCTTGCATGCCGTCAAGGAAATCCTCTTCTTCCGGAAACAAATCCTCCTAGTTCATCACTTCAATTTCTTTTCTTTTTTTTCCAGCGACTTTCTTCATCATACTTCTAGTCGTCACACAACTAGGAAACAGATATGGGTAGTCATTCTCGAATTCAGTCATAGTACTATACTTCAATGGTTTCTCCGTTACAATAGGACAAAGCACTAACAGCGTTCCACCAATCTCATTACCCAGCAGGATGTCTAGTCCTTCAACAGCTAATGAATCCTTTACTGCAAAATGAAAATTAACTGTCACCAACTCACATGACAGTTTCAAATGGCAAATAGGGGTAACCTCTTCACCTCTTATTCCTTTCTAAAATAATCGAGTCTCATGTGAGAGATTGTTCCACCATCGGGTGTACTCATCGTATCACCGCACTATGGTTACAACCTGTGTCGCACAATATCTTGACCAGGGTTCGCTCACTCCCGTCTAGTGCTGTTAACATACCCTCATAAATATATGGTTTAAAAGTATCCACGCTGTTTGGTTTGTCCTGATCGTCGTATAAACCTTAACTGGTTTATTTTCCTCTTCGACCTTTCCCGAGTGTTTTTTCTTCTTCGCATTCTGTTAATTTGAATTACCCTTAATCACTTGGGCGACTGCTTTCGGTTGGTTCGACCAACATTCCTTACTAATATGGCCTCTATTGCCACACTTAAAACAGACAATATCAACCTTCTGCAAGTCTTTCACGATACTTGAAGGAGGATGATTTGACGATTGTTGCTGTAGTACTATCACATTATGCTACTTCCGCTGTAACGGTTGAACTGGTTCACGTAGTTATTACTGAACTGGTTTCCATGGTTTGGCAAATACTTGACACTTGGTCGGAGCGACGGTTGAAACTTCATGCCGGAGGAGGGTTTACGACTGATAATACTATAATCTTTACTCAGTGAAGCGGCTTTATCAAGTTTCTTCACCTCTCTCTCTCTCAAGTACGTTCGAATATGTTCAGGAATTCCTCGTAGATACTGTTTTAGTATTATCAATTCTTTTAAATCAGTCATCTCCCTTACATTAGCAGCCTTTATCCATCTTTCAAAACATCGTCGTACCTGATAAGCGTAATCCAGGAATGTCTTTCCACAAGCTTTGAAAATTTTCCTTATAATAATCAGGGGGCATTTGATACACTTGCAGCACACTCCTCTTCACTTCTTGAAACTCCTTACTCTGGTCCTGAGATAAGGACAGGCAAGCAGTGCGACCTTTCCCAATCAATACACTATGCACTAATACTAGCCAAATGCCTTCTGGACTTTTCATTGCCAACCTTGCATGAGCATTCAACAGTTGCAATTCATTCACATGTCGTGCTTCTTCCGCCTGTCTTTCTTCCCGTCTTACCATCATCTTCAACTTACTTAAATCCTCTTCCGCTGCAATCCGTTGAATCTCAGCCTAAACATTCCTGTCAGCTTTCATGCCTTCAGTTCCTAAGTCAGCTGATCCTTGCTTCACTATGAATTCTTCTTCAGCCTTCTCCAACAGATCACGAGCTGCTACAATACCTTCTTCCGACAATTTCCCCAAGTTTATCAACGCTTTTAAGGCTAGACACGAGATTTGAGCTTTAATCATTCCACTTGTTGCATGGCCACCATATGCCATTAAAATAGAGCCACTGAGCTTTAATTACATTAGCTTCTGACAATTCCTGAACATTTGGGTTACTCAACAATTCTTGGATATTAAACTGTACCATTTTGTTCTTCAATAAATAATTCTATACCTCTTCAAAAATATATCCTAACAATACACAAAATCCTAACAACACTGTACTGCTAAAACTTTTAATCAAAACACTGCCCTGTTATCACCAATATTTAAAACCGACTCACTTGTCCCAAGGGTCTGGGCACCAAAAACATAGTATGTGATAGCCCTGTGTCTGGGAACCAGAAATATAATATTATATATATTACAGCTGGCAAGCTATACAACTTTTCGAGTTCCAAACTCACCTATTTGTTTTTACACTAAAACTGTTACACTTGAAAATATAAACACCTGAACCCCCAGACAGCAATATATAAAACACTGAATATCCAAAGGTCTCTTAAGTACGCTCAAAACAAAACTGGGTAATTATTATTACGATCTATTCAAGCAACTTCTTACTTCGATTCATTAACAGGATACGAGCGAGTAAGAAACAAACACTGGTGATTGAAATGATATACTCTTTACAAAAATGAATATATTCTATATAAATTACAACACTGAAAGAATTTACATAAAAAGAAAAAATTACTCGAAATATTAAGTCTGAACAAAACTTAGATTAAGACAAACATGTTACGCTCTGAAAAGCATATTATCACTTGACTTGAAATTATATCTAAATACATCGTGGACTAAGAAAAAAGAAATAATGACACTCTGAAAATTATATAATTACTTGACTTGAAATACTAAATCTGCATAAAACCTAGGACTAAGATAAATAAAAAAATTACACTCCAATGCTTAAACTCTTAAAGAACTTATATAAAGTAACTGATAAACAGACTAACTTGGACGTATTTACTTGTGCAGGGCCAGTTACAAAAACTTACACATTACCGACACTCACCACAACACAATAAATTCGAAATCACCTTTTTCGCCTTTCATATTGTTTCAACACACATTTTATGTTGGGGCACAGAATCACTTTGGAGAGGACACACTAATGGCACTTGGAGAGAGAGGACGGCTGTTTCTCTTCTGCCCCACACATTCCTGGGGCCACTTATATATGAAATTAGTAACTTCTCAAATATTCCGATAGATTATTCTCGTGGCTTTGGGCTGGCTTGGCGGAGTCAGAATGATCATCAAGATAAAAATTCAGGGGGGCACACCTTGGTTTTAGGAAATTCTCGGATGCATACCAACGCACAGCGAGACGACTCTCTCTCAGCTAGCTCTGCCCACCTTTATCCTCGGAAATAAAAATAAGGACAAAATCTAACACTATGGCTTTCGAGAACCTTCCAAAACACGTGGCACAAATAAGAATTGCATATTTTCTCACAAACATGATGCAATACCTCAAAGAAATATAAAAAAAACATTTATATAAGCCTTTGTTCATATCTCGTATGGATCATATAGCACTCCTAAATAGATTACGTAAGACTCCTTAGCAAAATATGTGAAATAAAAAGCTAAATCTCAAAAGAAATGTAAAAATACATATAATTTGGATGAAAAATACAATGATATTAACAACAAAAGTCATACGTAATTTACATAACAAACCTGTACCTACATAAGAGGAATTCATCTTAAGATCTGGATATTCACCTCTTCAATGCACATATGAAAACATAAATAAAATACCTAAATAAATTATTTACTCTACGCTAGACCGGTTTCATATGAATATATATATATATATATATATATATATATATATATATATATATATATATATATATATATATATATATATATATATGTGTGTGTGTGTGTGTGTGTGTATATATATATATATATATATATATATATATATATATATATATATATATATATATATATTCTTATGAAACTGGTTTAAGCAAAAATATCAAATGTCCTAATATAAAAATGACAATGAAAACTAAGATGATGAATTAAACGATGAATTGTGTTGGAAATAACATAATATAGCAAATAAAAGAGCGTAATTAGACTCCTTACAGTGGTGGCAACTCTGCCAGCGAGCATAGTGCTATTCTCTCTCTCTCTCTCTCTCTCTCTCTCTCTCTCTCTCTCTCTCTCAGGCACGTTTCACATGTGTTCATATTGTGTAAGGCCCAAAGGGGTGCTGCTAATACCCGCCACACATATTTCATGTTTTTTTTTTTTTCTTTTTCTTTTGAATTTTTTTTGGGGGTGTGAACAAGAACGAATTAAAGTTACATAATTCAGAGAATTATGTCTAAACGTGAATGCCCAAATGCTATCTATTTAACAGAAACTTCTCGAGTTTCTGTTATTGATTATCTTTGTATTTTCTTCTTCCCAACCCCTCAAGTCAAAGCATTAGATGGAAGAATGAAACAAAACTCTTAATCTAGAACTGTGTATCTATGTACGTTGTGTGTGTTTGAGATCTTAATAATCGGTATTATGCCTTTGAATGGCTAAAAGATTTAGCTCTGCAACCACTTTCACAGTGATAAATATTCAGTCAAGGTGGACACTTTCTCTCTCTTTTATTCATTCCTCATTTTGCCCGGCTTTTCCCATGAGCGTCTGGCCACACCTTCAGTATGTGTTGCGTTGTATCCTCGACTTCTTCCTCCCTCCCTCCCTCCTTCCCTCACCCCCTCCCACCCCGGTTGACATTGACTCACTGCTCGGCACTAGCCAGTTCAGACTTCTCTGTGTGACGTATCATGTACCAGCATGACTCCTGCTCTCTGACACGTACAGGTAAACAGACTTATAGAAATCAACATCGTTGTCCGGAAAAGTTACCGAATATTTGATATATAAGAACAATCGATACTACCTTGTTTGATTATCTTTAAGGGAACATCCAAGACCTTTTAAATATTCATGACGATAAGGAATGTTGTATTAATTTCCGACTCTCTCTCTCTCTCTCTCTCTCTCTCTCTCTCTCTCTCTCTCTCTCTCTCTCTCTCTCTCCGATCGGCGACAGATGCCCTTCATGTTACTGATACGAAGAAAAGTTGTATAATAATCCTCGCGGGACTAGAGTTCGCTGTTGAATAGCAATGTAGGTTATTTTTGATGCAGATAGTTATTTAAACAGACATAGGAACTCGCACTAAACTAATTACATCTTGGGTGTTAACTGCCTTGAAATAGGTTTATGATGAGTTATTATGGAAATTTGAAGGAGTTATTTGCATATAGAAAATATACTGTATTTAAAAATAATCATTATAATGTAATGGAACAGGACCGCCTATTATATATATATATATATATATATATATATATATATATATATATATATATATATGTGTATATATATATATATATATATATATATATAGAGAGAGAGAGAGAGAGAGAGAGAGAGAGAGAGAGAGAGAGAGAGAGAGAGAGAGAGAGAGGAGAGAGAGAGAGCCTAGATATATTTATATTATGTGGTTTTAATGCATATTTTCTGGACGAATTTTTCTTCACTTTAGTTGGCTGTATGATATTGGATGAAAGTTTCCTCTCAGATAATAATGTGACCAAAAATGGACTTCGTGCTTTTGGTTAAATAAACAATCTTGTTATTGGAGGTAGCCTACTCTTTTCCACCACAAGGACATACACAAACAAACATGGACTTCACCATGTGGCAATTATAAAAATCAAATAGATCACATGCCATTAATAAAGAGAGAAGGAAGAGTCCAAGAAATATAAGGAATTAAAGAGGTGCAGATACTGGTAGTGATCACCACCACCTCATTGCCACACTGAAAACACCCACCAGAAATGTCGATAGAATGCCTAGGTTTGATACAACTAAGCCTCTGGAAGATGAGCACTGATAAACCTTTGTTATTGAATTTAGGAATTAATTTGCAATCTTAGAAACTTTAAGACAAGAAGAGGAGAAAATTAATAAATCATGGTATGATATTAAGAACATATATCAGTCAGTTGGTAGTGAAGTTTTGGGATATGCAGTTAGTTACAGGGAGAAATCCATGGATATCATATGATACTTGGGATATATACTTTAAAAAGAAGTCAGAGACAGAAATTTACTGTTGAAAATTTTCAAGGAAGGAATGAAAATTACAAGGTAGAGCACGCTAAGTATTAAAGCATTGATAGTGAGGTCAAAAGAAAAGTCAGGAATGACTGGAGAGAATATTTAGGCAGGAAAGCAGATGAATCTGACAAAGCTATAAATTCAGGGAGTTGCTATTGTGTAAGAATTGCTCGAAGAATCTTGAATGAAAATCTCTACTGGGGCAAACAAGAAAAAGCATATACTCATGAAAAAGAGAAATGGATCTCTCATAACAACAGAAGATGAAGAAAGGCAATGCTGGATGGAATCCTTTTTTAAGGTCAAGAATAGGATATATGAAAGGAATAATTTGATTTATATACCTGAAGCTGAGGAAGACTTTGTTGTGCCCATGACTTAATTCAGTGTGTTTGAAGTTAAAGCTATTATCTAAAAAATAATAAGCTATTAAAAGCCCTTGGATACGATGGAATAACTGCTGAGATGATATTGGCCAAAAATGAAGTGACTCCCGAAATAAATATAAGATTAGTTTGTAGAATGTAGCGTGAAGAGGCAAAGCCTAATGAATGGGAACTCGAAGTGTTGGTGAAAATGGCACAAAAAAAGAAGATATGACTCATTGCAGTAATTACGGAGGCATCACACTTATGTCAGTTGTCATAAAACTACATTGAGAATAGAGAATGATTGACGAAAGCTTAGAGATGAACAAGCAGGATTCAGAAAAGGTAGAAGTTGTACTGACCAAATTTTAATTGAATTCCAAGTGCATATATATTCCCAAGATAGAATTCGGTATTAAATGCCTTTCGTGGGTGATATTTACATTGATTAAAATCACGTGTGCTTGTGATATATGTTCATTTAAAATACCACGTGTAGCAAACTCACGATTCAGCTATCATGGTGGAGATGGGTTTATTTCAAAGTCTATGAACAGATTCCTGAATTCGACAGGAATATGTACGGGGATTTGTCATAAACTTTTTATCTCTTGATAGCTCAGTCGGTAGAGTCGTGCTGGCATGGTTTCCAGGTGGGGGTTCGAATCTCTACCCGGCCAGAAGCTGTTACCATAAAATGAATTCCAAGTGGATATATATTCCCAAGATAGAATTCGGTATTAAATGCCTTTCGTGGGTGGTCCGATATTATAGTCTTTGGGCGCTTCCGCCTGGGGCTCTGATCCCGAGGTCGTTAAGAGAATCCAGACTTTAATGTATTAATATATATGGCTTATTTGAAATATGAAAGAAACACGTTTAAATGTGCAAAAATTTATCATTAATCGAATGCCAAGTCCCAAACCTACCAATCAGCTACGATGGTGAAGATGGGTTGATTTCAATTCTAAGTACAGAAAACCTGAATTTGACAGGTACAGTATATGTATAGAAGAATTGTCATTGACTTTTATCTTTCTTCGTGGCTGAGTGGTATGGTCACTGGCATACAGATATCGTGGATGAGGGTTCAAATCCCCGCCGGTCCGATATTATAGTCTTTGGGCGCTTCCGCCTGGGGCTCTGATCCCGAGGTCGTTAAGAGAATCCAGACTTTAATGTATTAATATATATGGCTTATTTGAAATATGAAAGAAACACGTTTAAATGTGCAAAAATTTATCATATATATATATATGTGTGTGTGTGTGTTTATGCATATATATATATATATATATATATATATATATATATATATATATATATATATATATATATATATATATATATATATAACGGATTTTGAGCGAAGCGAAAAATCTATTTTTGGGTGAGATAGCCATGACGTCCTGATGGAAGGTTCCTTCAGTAGCTTTCTAGGGTATATTTAGCTACAGTGGATATTCTCAGAGAATTAAACTAAAGGTTATCACAGAATTCTAACTTCTGGTGCGAGTACCCTAAAGGTTTCCCTCTAGGATATCGTATATCAACAGGGGACGCATGTATTAACACGCCACATAGCTATCTACACCCCATATAGAGTTAACGCTTCGATATGGAAAGGTGGCTGAGTAACTGAGGAGCCGTTCCACAGTTACACTCATCCGTGGCTGCTTTTGGTACTCGAGACGTATACAAATGGGCGCCATTGCTAAATGACGTCACGTCCGTCCTCATCCTGAGCTCAGCTTCTGCTAATCTCCATGATACAGCAGGTCAGGGAGGGGCCTGAAAGGCTGAACTAGAATAGACGGGAGGGTCCATCAGGACGTCACGGCTATCTCATCCAAAAATAGATTTTTCGCTGACTCAAAATCCGTTTTTTTGTGTACCAGAGAATTAATGTATCGTGGAATTTTTCCCCTTTTTAATCCAAGTGCCAAGGGCTTCGAACAGTATTATAGAACATGTCCTTACCAGAGATTCTATGATGAACTAGCTTCCTGCCCCCCTGGCAGGGAAGTCCTGGTGGACAATAGGAACATCTCGAAGCGTTCATTGAAGAGCTACTCACCTTGCGGAGAGTTCACGCTGGATTCGGAGACAAGACTAAGGTTAATATTCGGGTAGGAATATTATCAAGCATAGGTAAGTAAATAACATTTACTACTCCCCCTGGAGGAGAGATCGATCTGGTCTCGGAGACAGGACAAAGGTTAATATTCGAATAGGAATATTATGAAGGCATGAGTGAGCATATAACATAATTACATATATTATTCTTCTCATTTTTCAGGGAAAAAAGGGGGTAAATGAAACTATAACAATCGTATATTTCTTGATAAAGAATAGGAGCGGAGAGAGACGCACATGGAATAAAATAGACATTTTATTTCTAAGATTGCAGATCATTATGGTAGTAATTACAATAATGAATATAGAGTTTATTTACAATAATAAACGAATAATGTACATAGAAAATAAAGACTTTAATCTTGATTCTGAAAAGAAAATTTACTTTTTAGAAACACAAGTTCCAGAGGAACGTCAGTCTTTTTCAAAGAAAACACATCATGCCCCAGGGCATGTGGCACTCATGTAAAGTCTATGACATTTCACCTTGGTAAGAACAGTTTATTAGAAACACTAAGTGTCCATTAAATCACTATGTATCACAAAAGGGTCAACACAGGCACCCGTAGAGTTAAAGTCCCAAGTAACTCACTGTTCTATGCAGAGTTAAACCGCAGGTTTCATAACACTACCTGCGGCTACCACGAAATGCTTAACTTCGTGCACTTGTTTTGCATAGTGCTTGAAGAAAACGCGCGATGATTTCCAGCCTGTAAAGCTCAGGGAGGCTTTCGAAATCCATACTCTGGAAGAAGTTCAGAGAAGAAGCGACTTTTCTAGGATCGTGACCTGCGGGTGTACTGTCAGGATCCGCTCTGCGAATGAAGTAGGTGATTTTCGCTCTTAGTTGTTTCAGTGACAGGTCGCTACCCGATGTTTCTCCTTTGAAGAGTTGTCCTCCATCGAAGTCTGAAGTTCTTCGAAGATAGACCTTAAGACTCTCCACTGGGCATAGAGAGACATCTTCCTTCAGGGGGCAGATTCTCCAAGGGCCCCATCTCTTGGTGGGTAGTTCATTCTTAGCGAGAAACGTTGGATCAGGGAAGAGGGTAAGCTCTCCTGTCTCTGCGAACAGGATATGACCCTCTTCTCATGATAATGGCACTATTTCACTGACTCGGGCTCCCGAGGCGAGAGCAAAAAGGAAGATAACTTTTTGAGTCAAGTCTTTCAGAGGGCACGAATCGTTGTCCAGGCTAGAAGCAAAATGGAGCACCTTGTCCAGGGACCAGGAGATAGGTTTTGGTGGGGGTACTGGGCGTAGTCTAGCGCATACCTTTGGCAGTTTATTGAAGATATCTCTGGACAGATCAATCTGGAAGGCGTATAGGAGTGGTCTAGTCAAGGCCGATTTGCAGGTGGAAATCGTGTTGGCCGCTAAGCCTTGTCCATGAAGGTGAATGAAGAAGGACATACAAAAATCAATGGTGATTTCCGTAAGATTTTTTGCCTTGACGAAAGAGACCCACTTTCTCCAGGAAGATTCGTATTGCCGTCTGGTAGATTCAGTCTTGTATTCCTCGAGGAAGTCTAAGCTTTTCTTCAAGATCCCAAACCCTTTCTTTGCGGCTAAGGAGAGAAAATCATGAGATGAAGGTCCCTGACTTTCAGTGATGAAGCGAAGACAGTCGACTTCTGTACTTGTTGAGAGAGAACTGGACCCGGTAGGGGAATCAGCGTGGGCTGCAGCTCCAGGACCAGGGGGTACCAATTGCTCCGGGGCCACTTGGGAGCCACTAGGGCCACTGTCCCTTTGAAGGTTCTCAGTTTGGAAAGGACTTTCAGCAGAAGGTTGGGAGGGGGGAACAGGTATATCCTGGACCATCTGTTCCAATCCAGTGACATGGCATCCACTGCTTCTGCCTCGGGGTCCTCGTACGGGGTCACATATCGAGGAAGTTGATTGTTGTCGCTCGTTGCGAAGAGATCGATCTGAAGTTCCGGGACTTGGTGAGAGATGAAGGAGAATGACCTTGCGTCTAGAGACCATTCCGACTCTATTGGGCTTGTCCTTGATAGAGCGTCCGCCGTCACGTTGCGGAATCCTTGTAGGTGAACTGCAGACAGGTGCCATTTCTTCTTTTCTGCCAAACGAAAGATCGGAAGAAGTACCTTATTTATCTGGGGCGATCTCGAGCCCTGACGATTGAGACATCTGACTACCACCGAGTTGTCCAGAGTCAGACGAATGTGGATCGAGGGAGGCGGGGAGAGTTTCTTCAGGGTGAGAAGAACCGCCATGGCCTCCAAGATGTTGATGCGGAACGTCTTGAATAGGGGAGACCATGTTCCTTGAACCTGTTTTTGGTGGGAGTGACCTCCCCAACCCTCCAGTGAAGCGTCCGTGTGGATGTTGATCGATGGAGGCGGGTGTTGAAGAGGAATGGACCTTTTCAGGGCCTTTGCTTCTGACCACGGCTTTAAGAGTAAGCGAAGTCTGTTTGGAAGCCGTCTCTTGAGGTCTTTTCGAGCGTTGGATGCCAAACGTCTCCAAACTCCCGCGGCATCCTTTAGCTGTGCACGAAGCACTGGGTTTGTCACAGAGGCGAACTGTAGAGAGCCGAGGACTTGTGTAATGCTTTGTTGGGCATTTTCTTTTTCTTTTATTAAGCAGCACTTTAATATTATTTTAATTAAATAAATGTATCACTTCAATCCTTTCAGTGCAAAAATATTATTTAATTCTAGACCCTCAGGAAAGTGGGTGATGGTAAAATGCCGTATAGTTCCTTAATTTTACTTCTGGAACTTTGATGTACATTAGCTTTACAGTAATCTTCTACATGGGTTTAAATACAGACTGGAACAATATATATTCTTGAAGATTGGAGGCTGTAACCGTAGACTTCTGCTACACTTCAGCATTCGGGATGCGAAACACTTGACTTCTATTTATGCGGTTTGGGGATCGCTTCTTCATAGCTGTGTCTTCTCATGGACACGCTTCTTGGTAATTTCTCCTTCATCGAAGATAATCTCGTACCTCCCTGTTGAAAGGTAATTTGTTGGCAGTTAGGGAACTCGGTCCCTTCGTTGTCCGTCTTTGTAAATATCTTGTTGTTAACTTGACGTTTCGTTAGTGCAGCCCATTTTGTGCACCAGAGGTAAGGCCTCCCCCATGACGGGGGGAGAGGGAGAAGGGACAACCGATATTCGCGGTTACTTGTAGGGAAGAGCTGGTTCCTCGATGCGCTTGTTGCTTAAGTATCCCAGAACAAGGGCGTTGTAATTGCGTCACGTCATGTGACTCTTCTTGTGTTCTATTGGTCCCTTCTTCTGACGTAATAGTAACGTCATACATATGTCACTTCCTGTTTCTCGGCAAACTAACCGACGCGCATTCCAATTGCGTTGTTTTGGCCAATTTATCGCTTATGTCAGCACATTTCACAAACAGTGCCTCCCGAGTACCACTTCACACTGATTTTATTTTTCTCGTCTCTCTCTCTTTATTTCAATGTCTCTCTATCGTTTAACTAACGAATAAAACTCATAAAATACTTGATCAAATACACATATCACCTTATTTAGTATGAAATATTTTCCTTTACATGACACCACTCGGTCACGTACCTGAATTCCTGTGGAATTCACATCTTATGAACTCATTTCATGGTTTACCCAAAAATAATTCATCAATAATTCATCATCACCAAAAGAAATACATTTCAACACAATAAATCAAAAACATCATCATCAAATAATATGCATTTCAATGCAATAAATCAAAATCATCATCAACAAAATAATATGCACCTTAGTGCAATAAATCAAAATCATCTTCATCAAAAGAAAATCATCATCAATCATTTTTAGAATAATGCAATTGCATAAGTTTATCATCAATATATGTTTAGGAAAAACTTCCTGTTCCCTTCAAATAATTCAACACAATATTGAAATATTGATAATGGAATATTTAACCCTTAATTCACTGGGTACGTAAGGCAAAATTAATAATGTCTTCTGTGTTCAACTGTGCAATCAATTAGGAAATGCCTTCACCTTTAACTTCTATTCAACTCATTTTTTTTTTATTACCTATGACTTCAAAATCTTGGTCTTATTGATGTAAATACAAAAATCATTTCTTCAATGCAATGCAATAAATGGCAGAAAATAAATGTTCAAACATACATAACATCAATTCAAATCAATCAAAATATTTCTGCAACAAAAAATATAATTATGTGTCATGCACATTATAACTCATCAAGAGTATTACTCATTTGTAATCAGTATCAATAAACATTTGTAAAACATCATTATGGTACCTTATTTACTCATCAATATTATCATGATAAATCATTGTTAATTAATGGCATCAAAAGAAACATATCTCACCTTCTTCATAAAAATAATGAGTAAAATCAAAAACTCAAATATATCAATGTCTTAAATCATCAAACATCATAATCATTTCATAATAAAGAAACATATTCAATACATAACAAAATCATGTTTATAAATTTGAATCTTATTTGCACCTTGTCTGCGTATTATTTTTATCTCAAGAACTTCAATTCTCAACTATATATATATTGCATTCAGAAGGGTATTCATAAAATTCAAGTGACAGGAACTTACATTTCAATGTTAAAACTTTTCTTTAAAGAAATCAATTGCAGACTGTCTCAATTAAAACACCTTATTTATCCTTTCTTCAAGGATTCATCTACTACACAGGCATAAAAATCAATTCGTGTGTTTCCACACACACTCTTTTTTTTTTTAACTTCAAAATGAAAGGTTTAATTATTGTAATTCATCATATGTACTTAATTGCTCACTATTACCTGCATAATTATTATGGGTCTAAAATATCCCTTTGAGACATTCAACTTCAAAGTTCTTTATTGGTGCACATCTTATCTTTTAATCACTTAAATCTTTCTTTCTTCATAATTATTTAAGTTAACTTAACCATCATCAAAATATAATAAAATTCATTGTATACATGCATATTTATCATTGTTACACGTGTTACACCAAAAAAAAATATCAATCAATGCATCGCCTATAAAATGCAGTAATAATTCTTTTGCTCTAATGGCATCATTATTTATTCAAACTTGCAAACAAAATCAATACATTTGTAAATATTCAATCACCTATGGGTTCATATTTCACCTGTCTTCATTACCCATAACTTTATCAAAAACTTTTCATCTTAGTTTGCAATTCAATATTCTCTGTGGTCCCTTAATTAATTGTTTGGAGACATTTATGATTTGGACCTTCTTTGTTGATTACGGAATACATATTCAAATTCTAGGATAACACACTTTACATAATTAAAAGATTTCACTCATTTGTTACCCTCAATATTTGTATGAGTGCCCAGATATTTTTATTTCATTTCCCAAGGAGTTTAGTAGTCTTTCTTAAATCTACCTAACAAAAAAATTTGTTTCCCATATACCGAGTTATTTCAAAGTAAATTCGTTCTCTTTAAGTAATTGTTATTAGTCTTCTATGTTGGTCTATATATAGTTCGCAGGACATCCTCAACCCCTTGCCATTATTTTATTTGCCCCCCTTTCTCTATTTGAACTTGACTTATCATGGCTTATTTCACCCTTCTTACTACAAGAAAAATATTGCACAGTTTTCATTAATCTCTAGTAACTTCGGGAGCTTTGCTCAAGAGAATATCTATAGACACGAATGTCTAGTTATTTATCCTGGTCTCAAATTATTCTGTTACAGACTCATCAACCCTTCTTTGTTAAATCAAATTCTATGAAGACCAGTATGTTATTATCATTTGTCAAGTTCTGGGAACAGAGTCCCTGGTAGTCCGTTGGTACCACCACTATGGGATTGAGAAAATGCAATCGTAATTTCTAAAGGATTCTTACCCTTATATGACCTTTATACTTCTTATATGTAGGCTTTAATTTTACAATCTCAAACATCTATCTTAGGTCAAAAATTAATTCATCATTAAATGCAGTCTTTGATTACTGGATGTCCTACTAACTTGAGCATGAGTTTTTTGTTAGTATTTTGTTAGTATGTCAGGAATTTCTATTCATGAACAAGTATTTCTCCCTATTCTTTGTATGTATTCCTTTAAGCAATATGCCATCCTGTTATATGATTCCTATTTTTGGGAGTAATTCATCTAGAACATTTCTATTAACCTTTGGTTTCTCTTGTTCTATTTTAATTCTTCCTATTTCTAGGTCTCCTGCCTGACAACTGAAACAAAATATTGGTAGTTATATTTCCTTTTAACATCTTCCTGTCCTTTTAAATAATCTTTCTTTTATCATCACAAACCTACCAATAAAGTGATTTATCCTGGACAAACATCCAGTACTTTAAGGCTCCAAAGATTCCTTTTATTCTTTCATCCACAATAGTCCTTCTTGGACTGTAAAATCACAATCATTCTCATGAGCAATAAGCACATATACTCTATGCCCTAAACAAATTTTTAAACTTCTCTAGACCATTATTTGGATAATCTATCCTACTCGGTTATTTTCATTTAATTTAAGACTACTCTCATGATACATTACCCTTCTTCGGGTTTTACCTTTTTAATGAGACATTTCTTTTTATATTTATGAGGCTTCACACATTATTTTTATAACTCCTGGTTAAGAGATCGGGTTAAGGTAATGTAGGATCAAAATTCATTTCTCTTCATTATTTATAGCCTTCTATTTCATTTGCACACTACATATTTTTAGGTTAACTTTATTTTAAGGCTTGGGTAATTTAGCAAATACTGCTTATTATCCCTAAGATCCTATCATTCCAAAAAAAAAATCTTTTACATCTGTCAATCTTAGTGGAGCAGGATTTCCACTTTAACCCTTATGTCTCTACATATCCTAAATCTATCTACTCTCTTTACTTACCCTATTCAAATCTAGGGATGGGTCACTCTTTAATCTGGCTCTTTATCCTGCTATTCTCCCTATTCTAGACTAGTTCTATTGTTCTTATGGCTCTATATTCTTACTAAACTTAGTAACATCATTCTATAGGCTTATTCTTTCTGTCTCCAAATTTTAGATCATCATTCTGTCAATAGTTAGAGGAGCTGAGTGAGCCCGTCGACTTCACTCTAATTTTTAACATTCTTCAAAATGCTAATAGCCGTGAATGGCTTGTATTCTTTGACCATGGTACTGACAATATTTTACTCCTCAATAATCGAGCCAAACATTATTTATTTATTGGGATAGACATGTCATTTATATTCTACTTATGATGATCTACTAGTCTAACTTCTATCCTCATTGGGTAATATATCTCGGGAGATTTATAAGGAGTCTTATTGATTCATTTTAACACTCACCGTGTTCGTTATGGGGCGTTGGTTGATAGGTAATATTTCATGATTCATACCGGTATTTAAAATGTTTTAATAAGTTTTTGACAGTTTCTCTGGGCAGGTTCTGGCGCCGATGTTTCTATTCTTTTCTGCCTAACCTATCGCCTGCAATGGCTAATCTCTGCCTATTTCTCATCTATCCCTACTTCTATGCTCCTTATGGTAAATTTTTGTCCCTTTATGATTACCTAACTGTAATCTCTACTCCTTTATTTTAGAAGTCATTCCCGCCATTCAGATGAGTTATTTTATCCGGAGTAGTATTAATTAATTAGTGTGCTTGTATTTTCCTTCATCTGAACTGCATTATTGTCTCTTTTGACAGACTCTGACATCCTATTTTTAGCTAACCTATCTTTTTTATCTCTGCGGGTTATTTTTATTTAGGCATCATTATGACTTCTCTAGCTAAATTCTAGCTTTTTATATATTCAGTACTGATCAGACTTTATTTATTTAATAGCATCATAGCTGATTTATTATTCATATGCCTATATCTTCATCTTAAATCTTTGTGCCTAACAACATATTTCTTTTAATTCTATAAGCCTAAAGCTTCAATTGCCTATGACATTTATTTCTTGGAATTCCCTCTTTATTTAGGCTATTCTATTTTATTCACTGTATTTCTGTCGACATTCTATTTTATTCATATGGCGCCTGTCATATTTTGACAAGGAGTATATCTATTCTTGGCTACTCTTCCTATTTCTCAACTTTATTTCTCCTTGTCTTTTTAATCAATTTCCATTTCCCTTTCTTAGTTTGGAGTCTGTTTCTCATGTCAAATTCGTCTCCTACAAAGTGGCCAGTTTTGTAAAAGACTTGTCTTTGACAAGTAGAATCATACCCTGACTATCTCATTTTTTTTTTCTTTATTTTAAGCCTGCACTTCTCACAAATAAAATTCATACTTCATCTTTGTATCGTTTTTGAATGATATCTTAAGGCTCTATTGGGAAATGTTACAAAAAAATGACATCTTTATTCATCATTTGGCACATTTTGGCATTTAATTCTCTACCTAACCTGACGGTTCATACCCCTTGATTTTTACTTGTTTGCATTTCATTTCTGCATATCATTTTATTTTCACCCTTAAAATTTGGAAGCAGGTATTTCTCAATATTCTATCACTGTATTGCATCCTAGTATATCAACTATATTTGCCAGAGTCTCTATAAGATAAAATAGTCACTTGCAACGTGGATGTACCTCCGCTACATATGCCTATCTTTCCTATATAAAATTTTTCGTCTTCCTGACTTCCTTTCTATCCGGCTAACTATTTTTAATTGTTTTCTTTTCACTATTTGGAGGATTTGTATTTCACTTTCTTTGTGCCGGAGGGCTTTCTGAGAAGAGTCTTTGTTTAATTTCATGTCGGGTTTCTTTATCTCTGTGCCTGCCTTTCTCCCTGTATGTTTTCCCTTTTTCATTATTTTACCTGATTTCTATCCCCTTTTTATGTAATCTTTCCCTAGACCTAAATGTGTCATCTTTATTTCTTTAAACTGTCTTTGACCTAAATTTCTGCCCATTATTCTATTTAACTCTAGGGTAATTTTTGCGCCTCGTTCCAGTCTGCTGTTCTAACTTCCCTGCATCTATTTAAATTACTCAAAATTTCTCTGGTAGGATTTTGTGGCTATTAGTCCCTTAGGATTTTTCTTCCTGATTTCCTATCATTTTGCTATTTTCCCTTTTCTTTTTGTAAAACTCATATCTAGGATGCTATTTTTCAAATTTTTTAATGCCTCATTTATTTCTATATATAGGGAATTATCATTAGCAATAAACTTACCTTTAGCAAAGGAATCCTGTTCCTTTTACTGTTGCTACGCGATCCTCCATTTATGTGGCAAATTCATTTACCGAGCCACCCTCATATTTTACCTATAGGAACTTTCGTAGATTTGTTAACCTGTCTGTCTCTTTGACCGATCGCCATAATTGCCTACATTATTTTTGAAACTCACTCAGATTTGCTGCATTTTTAAATTACTTACCATTCAAGGTTATGTGAGCATCACTTACATTTGTATACACGGTTAACATAGCCTGTTTAATTCTGCTGTCTCATTGTTTATTCTCAGACTAACTATTCTACTTTCAATATCAGCTAACCACTTACACACGGCATATTTCTCTAACCTTCTTTTATCTTGGTTATTCCTACCTATATTTCCACAAAAACTGTGTTAATTTCCCTACTGAATTCATATTAGCGGGGTTAGTAATGTTTGTTAATTCTTCAAACTCACTTTTTTATGGGACGTTGCTCGTTTGTATTTTTCACCTACTTGCGTAATTTTAAATCACATTTCCCTTTTATATATTCTTTGGGCTAACATCATTACCATCACTTTAAAAAATCATAATACATCTTATTTTACACAAGAAAAAATACAAAGTAATTCATGCATCATTCAAGAAACCCTAGCGAATAAAAAAAAATTCCTATTCTTAAACGAGAGACAAGTTTTTTCACTTTTAAACTGAGAGACTTATTTAAGAGAGAGATTCTTTTACTCACATTTCTTCTTTCTTGTCCTTTTGTTTTCATCTTCTTCGCTTCGGTAATGGTTTCTTGTGTTTAGATTCTTGCTTCGTCTCACGTCTTCACTATTTTTCTGAGTTTCTTGATGTTTATTCTGCAAAGGTGTACAACTGGTATCTGGAAGAATTTAGTCATTAATATATGCACTGAAAAATATCATCACGGCATTTTATCCATTTAAGCTGCCACCATTTGTAATGCTTTGTTGGGCATTTTCTTTTTCTTTTATTAAGCACCACTTTAATATTATTTTAATTAAATAAATGTATCACTTCAATCCTTTCAGTGCAAAAATATTATTTAATTCTAGACCCTCAGGAAAGTGGGTGATGGTAAAATGCCGTATAGTTCCTTAACTTTACTTCTGGAACTTTGATGTACATTAGCTTTACAGTAATCTTCTACATGGGTTTAAATACAGACTGGAACAATATATATTCTTGAAGATTGGAGGCTGTAACCGTAGACTTCTGCTACACTTCAGCATTCGGGATGCGAAACACTTGACTTCTATTTATGCGGTTTGGGGATCGCTTCTTCATAGCTGTGTCTTCTCATGGACACGCTTCTTGGTAATTTCTCCTTCATCGAAGATAATCTCGTACCTCCCTGTTGAAAGGTTATTTGTTGGCAGTTAGGGAACTCGGTCCCTTCGTTGTCCGTCTTTGTAAATATCTTGTTGTTAACTTGACGTTTCGTTAGTGCAGCCCATTTTGTGCACCAGAGGTAAGGCCTCCCCCATGACGGGGGGAGAGGGAGAAGGGACAACCGATATTCGCGGTTACTTGTAGGGAAGAGCTGGTTCCTCGATGCGCTTGTTGCTTAAGTATCCCAGAACAAGGGCGTTGTAATTGCGTCACGTCATGTGACTCTTCTTGTGTTCTATTGGTCCCTTCTTCTGACGTAATAGTAACGTCATACATATGTCACTTCCTGTTTCTCGGCAAACTAACCGACGCGCATTCCAATTGCGTTGTTTTGGCCAATTTATCGCTTATGTCAGCACTTTTCACAAACAGTGCCTCCCGAGTACCACTTCACACTGATTTTATTTTTCTCGTCTCTCTCTCTCTCTCTCTCTCTCTCTCTCTCTCTCTCTTTATTTCAATGTCTCTCTATCGTTTAACTAACGAATAAAACTCATAAAATACTTGATCAAATACACATATCACATTATTTAGTATGAAATATTTTCCTTTACATGACACTTGTTCCTGCTGTCGTCTTGAGATCCGTTTGAATTTTAGAAGCCTTCTGACAGACCCTGCAGTTGACTGAAGATCCCAATGGATTCCCAACCATTGGAACTTCTGAGCTGGAGAGAGGCAAGATTTCTCGGCGTTTATCTTGAAGCCCAGATGCTCTAGGAACTGGGTGACTTTATTGCAGGCTCTCACACAATCTTCGGGCGATGTCAACCAGACTAACCAGTCGTCTAGGTAGGCCATCACTTGGACGCCCTAAAGACGGGGCTGTTGGACGATTGCGTCTGCCAGCTTGGTGAAGATCCGTGGAGCCACGTTGAGCCCGAAGGGCATGGCCCTGAAGGCGTAACTTTTCCTTTGGAGTCAAAATCCTAGGTAGGAGGAAGCGTAATGATTCATTGGGATGTGCCAGTAGGCATCCGCCAGGTCTATGGAGGCCGTGTAGGCCCTTTGAGGCAGAAGGGTCCTTATTTGTTGCAGAGTCAGTGTCTTGAATTTGTTGTTCCCAATGAACTTGTTGAGAGGGGATAAGTCTAGAATGACTCTGAGTTTGTCGGAGTCTTTCTTGGGAACGCAAAAGAGTCTCCCTTGGAACCTGGTTGACTTTACCCTCCTGATCACCTTCTTGTTCAAGAGTTCCAGGACATATTCTTCCAGGAGGGGGGTTGACTGTTGGAAGAATTGCTGGGAGGCTGGGGGTGGTTGAGTCCAGCTCCAGCCCAGTCCTTTCTTGACGATGCTGTGTGCCCAGGGATCAAAGGTCCAACGATCCTGGAATTGGGGGAGTCTTCCTCCCACCGGAAGCACATCATTGCTTCTGGTGTCCCGAGGGTTTGCCACCTCGGCCGCTAGCTCCGCTTCCTCCTCTGCCTCTGGAGGGACAGCGAGAAGAATCTCTGCCGGAGCCTCTGCCTGAGCCCCTACCTCTGGGACGAAAGGTAGTCGAGTGTTGCTCGTATGCAGGGGTGAAGACCGGCGACTGCGACACCACCGGTTGGGGGACCAACTGAAAGGTCTGTTGCGGCTGCATAGACACTTGGGGAGTAGCGGGACTCGGAAACTGTCGTCTCTGTTGACGTTGCTGGGGTTTGGGCTTTGAAGCTTTCCTCTTAGGCTGAGGGCCATCATCCTGAGAGGACTTCCTCTTGCGGGACATGCCCCGCTTATGGAGAAGGTTCCTATTCTCCGTGGCAGCTTTGTCCACTATCTCTTTCACCAAGGTAGATGGGAAGAGATACTTGCCCCAGATATTGGAGGAAATCAGCCTCCGGGGTTCGTTTTTCACTGTCGCGATAGCAAACACGAATTCAGGACAGGCTCTGCGAACCCTAGTGAAGCTATATAGGACCTTGGTTACAGTCGCTAGGTGCGACTTAGCTAGGACCATATAAAAGTCCGGGACTCTAGTATCCCCGGCCATGAGTTCAAGCTGTACCTAGTGGGACAGCGATGCGGCGAGTCTCTCCTTCATATCCTGTTCCCTATGAAGGAGGTGAACGTTCAGCCTTGGGAGGTCCTCATTGAATTGACGACCGGCTACATCAGGCTCCAGTTTCCCTACCGTGAAGGTCGACTGGATGTCTTTCCAGTGCCTATCATCGGGGGGAAGAGTAATGGAGAAGGGTCTGCACTCCTCCAGTGCAGGGCAAGGTTTCCCTTCCTCCACTTCCTTTATGACCGCTGTGAAGGCCTTTTCGATGAAGGGGAAGGTCGCAGAATTTGGCGCAACGAAGGTTGGATGCTTCTTGCTAAGCGCCGGCATCTTGGAGTTAGTGAAACCCCTACTCTTCACCGCCTGAGCTAACATAGCTTGGGCCTTCGCGAGATCGAACACAATAATAGGCTAGGAAAGCTAGAAAGACACATCGCTAGTTGCAGGGAGGAAGGAGTAATCCAACCAGGTGCAACTGAGGAAGGGCAGGGCCCTTCCTAATATCTCAGGCACGACCCTAAGGTGGGGTCATTCCCTTAGGGTAGGCAGAGAAGCGATAAATACTCTGGCTGTAGACGAGATTCCCCTACATAGAAGGGAAAGCAAGTCTACCCAGAGGGAATGCCCGCAGGCAGGGGGAATAGGGAGCATATAAGGGTTCCTACATTAGGTTAGGAGGGGATGATACACAATCAACATGGTCCCTTATATGGTCCTCGAAGGCGAAAACACTTACATCACAGTAAATAGTGTGTTTAATAATGCCACAATCTTCATAAGTTAACTTAGGAACACTAGTATATATCATGCATGAAAACAAGCACTAGGCTGTCCAGCCTAGGGGCTAAGCTAGCGATCTAGTATGGGGTCGAACAGCGACCGAGACTGAAGAGCGCTAAAACACGATATAAAGATTCCCTAGCTATGAAGACTAAATAACTAATAATATTAATTAGTTAAAAGACCGGAGAGGGCTGTTCTGGCTAACTAAATAAAGCATGCAACATGAGCAGCGGCGCCATAAAATGGCGCGTCCGGTATCGGCACAGCTCTGCCACAAAACACAATATTTTACGAAAGGTAGAAGTTACTTTACGGCTAGAGCTTATTTAAACAATACTGGGACCTGGTACTCAACTTTCCAGAAGAAGGCGAGGCTGAAGGTAGCGACATAACGGCGATGTAAGCTGATAAAGTAAGCACTTGGGAAAAATCCGACTTAGCAAAGAAGCTACAGGCGAAAGGATGAGGACGGACGTGACGTCATTTAGCAATGGCTCCCGTTTGTTTACGTCTCGAGTACCAAAAGCAGCCACGGATGAGTGTAACTGTGGAACGGCTCCTCAGTTACTCAGCCACCTTTCCATATCGAAGCGTTAACTCTATATGGGGTGTAGATAGTTATGTAGCATGTTAATACATGCGTCCCCTGTTGATATACAATATCCTAGAGGGAAACCTTTAGGGTACTCGCACCAGAAGTTAGAATTCTGTGATAACCTTTAGTTTAATTCTCTGGGAATATCCACTGTAGTTAAATATACCCTAGGAAGCTACTGAAGGAACCTTCCACCAGGACGTCATGGCTTGAGCCCATATATATATATATATATATATATATATATATATATATATATATATATATATATATATATATATATATATACATATATATATATATATATATATATATATATATATATATATATATATATATATATATATATATATGGGCTTGAGGTATGTCGTCCTGATGCAAAGTTCTTCTAGGCAGCTTTCTACTTAGGATATTTCCTGTGAGTGATGTATACCAGAGAATTTTACCTGAAGAGGTGTCATAGTGTTCTGACCCTTGGGGCGAATATCCCGAGAGATATCGTGTATGTAACAGGGACGTGTTTAAAACAACTACGGCTATCCTTCCCCGAAAAGAGTTAACCTTATCTCGAAGGATATGGAATAGGATGGGATGCGTGGGAGAGCCGTTACAGCTCTGATCCCTGCGTGTTGCTATAAACATGTTCCCTGTTTAGTCATTCCTTCTTGCAGCTACATCATGATAGTTCGCTTTGGAAGTTTTCTACTTGCTTCATCAAGTTTTTGAGTGTTTTGGGGAATATGGATGCTTCTGATAAAGTTGAGTACTTTATCTTTTTTTGGTGCAGAATTTCGTGTCTCGCCCCCTTGTTTTTGCGCTATGCGCCTGTTTTTTCCCACGGCTGTCCCAAGGCCGAAGCCTTAAGCTCATGTTTTCAAATTATTCGGGGTTTTTTATGAATTTCTTAGCTAGCCTTGTAAAAGTGTGGTATATATATTCTTGTACAATTGTGTTATAATTTTAGGTTAGATATTCACTTTTTTGCATGCTTTTCTTACCCAGTCTTGGCCTAGGCCAACCACTTACCCTTAGTTCTTGGCCAAGGCTAGCTAGTATTTACAATCCCACCTTCCCCTTTTACCCCGTATCCTGATACATCATAGTGAGGAACTACCACCTTGAAGAAACTCCCTGGGAGTGTTATCTACTTATCCATAGTTTTTGGATAGGCCTTTATTGATCCCTTGGAACAATACTTAATCTGTTCAATACTGACAGGTAGACCTTCTTTTCCTACTGCCTTACCCTTCTTCTAGGCTATTATACTTAATGTAGTCTGTGGCTAAGTGGCAGCCAGTTGGAAGAATTCGTTCTCTGTGCCTACTTACTGTAGATCTTTTGGAAAGACATTAGATTGTTCTAATACAGTTAGGCCTTTCTGTACAGCTGCTTTACCATTTTCTACAGCTCTCTTCCCTTTCCCCTTATCCTACACCCCAGGTTAGGCACGGTCTTCTTGCTGTGGAACGCAGTTCCTTTGCCTAGTCCTGTTTTCCATGGCCTCTGAGGAAATTTCAGTTGCTTATAAGACTATTATTCTAGCTTTGGGTAGTCAGGTGAATAATCCTTTCCTGTGTTAGTTCTCTCTGCCACCTCAGCAGCCACCTCTAGGTAGGCCAGGCTGTCCCTCCCCCTTCTTAATTAGGCTACATGTTCTTCCTGTCTGTGAAACTACAGTTCCTTTACCTAGTATGTATCCCCTGGTATTTGAGCATACCTCAATTGCTATATAGCTAGGCTAGTCAGCCTGAGAGCTTCTGTTAACATAATCTTATATAGGCAATGGGACTAAAACCCGTAGGGGCTCTCCCCCTTTCCCGCCTTAGCAGCTACCTTGTTTCTAGTATCAGCTTCATCCTCTTAGGTGTGTGGTTCTTAACCTTGTTGGAGGTACTGAACCCCACAAGAGTCATATGTACACTCATCGAATCCTTCATAGCTGGAAATATATATATATATATATATATATATATATATATATATATATATATATATATATATATATATTTTGTGGGGGGAGGCCTCAAGTCATGTCGTCCTGATGGAAGGTCCTTCTGGCAGCTCCCTACTGTATAATATTTCCGCGAGTGATATTACAGGAAAATTACCGTCAGGTATCACGGGGTTCTAACCCCCGGAATGACTATCCTAAGATATCGTGTATAATCAGGAACGTATCCGTAGATAATCATAGATATCTGCACCCGTAATAGACTTAACCCAGTCTAGCAAACTAGGGGGAAGGATAGATGAGGAGCCGTTACATATCCTCTACCCTCAGGGTACCACCGTACATCACTGATGACGCCATTCCTTTCTTCGCAGCGTCCTACTTTGTACGTAGTTTTTTCGAGTGTGCTTTTTTCTGCTTTTTTTGGAGTTTTTCCACGCATGATGGCTTCCTCTTCGTCGTCTAAGTAGAGTACCCTCTTCTTTTACAGTTTTAATTAGCTTTCACTGTCTTAGAGGGGAGTGGTTATTTAGCTTTTTTAGGCGATGAGAGAGCCATGCACTCTGAGTCCAGTTAGCCATTGGGCGTCATGTCGCGTTTTGTGAATACTTTTACCATTCATTAATGTATTTAAGTTTTAGTGTGTGTCAGTCCCGGCTAGTCTAGCTTAGAGAGTGGTAAAGTTTTACCTGGACGACTGGCTAGTGTGGGCTCCCTTGGCACTAGAGTACTCGGAAGCAGCCACTCGAGTTGTACGGTTCCTTTAGTACCTTGGATTTCAGATCAACTTCAAGAAATCAAGACTGGCCTCAGCTCAAGACTTCCAGTGGTTAGGGAATCGTTGGAACCTCAAGTCTCACTCCTTATCTATTCCTCCCTTCAAGAGAAAGGAAATTGCGAAGTCAGTCAGGTCCCTGATCAAGTCGGGGACGATCACCAGGCGACGCCAGGAGAGGGTTCTATGATATCTACAATTTGCCCCAGTATTGAACCCTGTCCTCAAAGTACGACTCAAGGATGCAAGCAGAGTTTGGAAGGAAGAGCCTCCAAAGCTCTTCGCGACCATCAGAAGCACACTCCGGTTTTACTGCGCAAGCAACTTCGACCGTGGTCCACTGCCAAAAGTCTTTCACAATCGGTACCGTTGTGCTTTCCTCCTCCAGTTGTGACACTTCATACGGATGCCTCGTTGGATGTTTTTTTTTTTTTTGGGGGGGGGGGGATCACACCCCGCTCAAGAAAGTGCAAGGCCGTTGGTCTCAGAAATTTCAACAATTCCACATCAATATTCTGGAGGCCATGGCAATCTTCTTGTCCCTCAAGAAATTACACTTGAAGGAGAACATTCATATCAGTCTAGTCCTCGACAGCAAGGTGATAGTCCATTGCATCAGCAGAAAAGGGTCGAGGTCTCCCCAAATAAACCACGTAATGATAGCCATCTTTACGTTGCTTCAGAAGAAAGGCTGGCACCGGTCACCATCCCACCTTCAGGGAGTAAGAAATGTGATGGCGGATTCCCTCTTTCAGCCAAAACCTCTAGAGACGGAGTGGTCACTCGGTGAAAAATCATTCTGTTTCATTCAGGATCAAGTCCCTGGACTTCAAGTGGATCTATTTGCGACGAGTCTCAACAAGAAACTTCCCTGCTATGTAGCACCGAACGTGGATCAAGCAGCAGTGGGATTGGGTGAAGATTTACCTGTTCCCACCATTCAACCTCCTCATGAAGGTTCAGGACAAGCTTTGATCTTTCAAAGGGACGGCAGCTCTGGTGGCTCCTCTGTGGCCAAAGAGCAATTAGTTTCCCATGGTCACAGAATTGAACCCCAAGTTAGTGCCGTTGCCAACCTGATTCTGTCCCAGGAGGTACAGCAGGAGATTGTCTATGCTTCATCATGGAGAACGAACAACCTTCATCTCATGAGTTTTTCACCCTAGCCCTGGAAAAAAGTTCCAAATTCAATGTGATAAGTTGGAATTTGCAAAAAACTATAAGTCATCTACTACCATGAATCAGTATGAAGCGTCATGGAAAAAATGGGTCAAATACGTCAAAGACAAGAATCCAGGGTCAATTACTATGGATTTTTGTTTAGGTTTCCTGACTGATTTGCACGCTCAAGGTCTAGCTTCCTCCACAATTTTGTCGTACAAATTAGCCCTCACTGGAGCTATAATATACGCCTTTGATGTTGACTTTAACTCTGATTCCGAAGGTTTGTGCAAGGCTACGGCCATCGGCTCCACCGAAGCCTATCTCTTGGTCTTTGGACAAAGTCTTGCTATTCGCTTTGGGCATAAACAATCAAACGGCTTCTATTTGTGATCTCTCTCAGAGTCATCTTTTTAATTGCGATGGCTTCCGGTGCTCGTGTTAGTGAAACTGTGGCACTTTCTAGAAACGAGGGCCACATTAAATTTGTTGATAATGGTGAGTTTAATTTATACCCTGATTACGCTTTTCTAGCTAAGAATGAACTTCCCTCTAAATGTTGGGGTCCATGGAAAATAGTTCCCCTATCAGGCGATCCCTCCCTGTGTCCAGTGCAGTGTTTAAAAGTGTATTTACTAAGAACAGTGCAGTTTAAGGGTGGTCTCAATATTTTAAGGGGGAAACAGTGGGGTCTGATATGTTTCTGAAACAGTTAAGAGCAAAAATTACTTACTTTATACGAAGAGCGGACCCGGCTAGTATGCCATCGGGTCACGACCCTAAGAAACTGGCTTCCTCCTTGAACTTTTTCCAGTATATGTCCTTTGAGGGATTGTAGGCATATACTGGTTGGAAGTCCACTTGGGTTTTCTTCAGGCATTAACTGAAGCAATTGGAGGAGATACGCCATTTTCTAGTGGCTGCGGGAAGTGTTATCAAACCCGCTGCAACGACGAAGCCCACAGTGCGTCCTAGGGTACTCCTCAAGCTTGTTATAAGCAATGAGTAAACAGTTGGTGTTTGCTTCAGGGACGAAAGAAAAAAGGCAATTAATCATTTCCTTTTCAGGTTCACATGTGTCTCTCCGACGCGATGTTTGCTCCTTCAGTGCTACAGCCTAACTGTCTAAATGTTAGTTAAGCTATATCTCATTTGGTTCAGGTGTTTACCCTTTCATGTACATATGTGATCATGTATCTATTGATCAGGTTTATCTTGTCATAAGTTCCTTACGGTTCCTTATGTCATGTATTTGTCCCCTAATGTTACTTTATGTCTGGGTATGGATGGGATGTATTTACTTTGTACATAAATTTTCCATATGCGGTTAATGATGGTTGCTTGTTGACCTTTGCACTTATTCTTGTGAATGAAAGTCTGTAAATTGTAACATGCCTTTTATTTTATGCCGTATTATTATGCTTATAATTACATTAGTGGCAATAAATTTAGTATGCCTCCTTATTATTATCCTTCCTGAACATAATTGGATTTATTTCTCCCGGCGGGTATTGGTTCCATACGACTTACCTACGATGCCTCCTTCAGTCTTGGGTTCCTTAGGGTTCCAGACACTCAACTCAGGTGATTTTCCAATTGCAGAGGGCGGTCCTTTGGTCCTTATTGCCTCCTTGTGGGACCATCATGTTTGTCAATACTGCCTCCGAACTATTCTGGGATACATAGTTGAGAGTGATACCTATGCCTTGACGGAGTAATCCTATAAGTGCATTTCGGTATTGGGACCTCTCTCTTTGAGGCTTCCTACCGAGTCATAGGTAATTCTCTGGTACACTTCCATCAGGACGACATGGCTTGAGCCCAAAAAACGGATTTTGACGTAGGAAAAATCTATTTTTGGGTGAGATAGCCATGTCATCCTGATGACCCACCTGTTACGTTGTCCCTCCCCGATTCCTCGTAGGATGCTTCTTTTCACAGTAGTTACGCTGCTATGTGGAATGGCGTCATCAGTGACGTACGGTGGTACCATGAGGGGAGAGGATATGTAACGTCTCCTCACATATCCTTCCCCCTAGTTTCCTAGGCTGGATTAAGTCTAATAAGGGTGCAGATATCTATGGTTATCTACGGATACGTCCCTGATTATACCGGATAGTCGTTCCGGGGGTTAAAACCCTATGATACCTGACGGTAATTTTCTTGTAATATCACTCCCAGAAATATTATACAGTAGGAAGCTGCCGGATGGACCTTCCATCAGGACGACATGGCTATCTCACCCAAAAATGGATTTTTCCTTCGTCAAAATCTGTTATATATATATATATATATATATATATATATATATATATATATATATATATATATATATATATATATATATATATATATATATATACACAGACACACACACATATACATACATATACCAAGGAACTTCGCCCAATTTTGGGGGGTAGCCGACATCAACAAATGAAACAAAAACAAAAGAGGGGACCTCTACTCTCTACGTTCCTCCCAGCCTAACAAGGGACTCAACCGAGTTCAGCTGGTACTGCTAGGGTGCCACAGCCCATTATCCACCACAGATGAAGCTTCATAATGCTGAATCCCCTCCTGCTGCTACCTCCACGGTCATCTAAGGCATCGGAGGCAGCAGCAGGGCCTACCGGAACTGCGTCACAATCGTTCGCCATTCATTCCTATTTCTAGCACGCTCTCTTGCCTCTCTCACATCTATCCTCCTATCACCCAGAGCTTCCTTCACCCCATCCATCCACCCAAACCTTGGCCTTCCTCTTGTACCTTTCCCATCAACTCTTGCATTCATCACCCTCTTTAGCAGACAGCCATTTTCCATTCTCTCAACATGGCCAGACCACCTCAACTCATTCATATCCACTCTAGCTGCTTACTCATTAACTCATTTCTTACACCCGTTCTCACTCTCACCACTTCGTTCCTATCCCTATCTACTCGAGATACACCAGCCATACTCCTTAGACACTTCATCTCAAACACATTCAATTTCTGTCTCTCCATCACTTTTATTCCCCACAACTCCGATCCATACATCACAGTTGGTACAATCACTTTCTCAAATAGAACTCTCTTTACATTCTTGCCCAACCCTCTATTTTTTACTACTCCCTTAACTGCCCCTAACACTTTGCAACCTTCATTCACTCTCTGACGTACATCTGCTTCCACTCCACCATTTGCTGCAACAACAGACCCCAAGTACTTAAACTGATCCACCTCCTCAAGTAACTCTCCATTCAACATGGCATTCAACCTTGCACCACCTTCCCTTCTCGTACATCACATAACCTTACTCTTACCCACATTTACTTTCAACTTCCTTCTCTCACACACTCTTCCAAATTCTGTCACTAGTCAGTCAAGCTTCTCTTCTGTGTCTGCAACCAGTACAGTATCATCTGCAAACAACAACTGATTTACCTCCCATTCATGGTCATTCTCGTCTACCAGTTTTAATCCTCGTCCAAGCACTCGAGCATTCACCTCTCTCACCACTCCATCAACATACAGGTTAAACAACCACGGCGACATCCCTTAACTGCCCCCAACACTTTGCAACCTTCATTCACCCTCTGACATATATCTGCTTCCACTCCACCATTTGCTGCAACAACAGACCCCAAGTACTTAAACTGATCCACCTCCTCAAGTAACTCTCCATTCAACATGACATTCAACCTTGCACCACCTTCCCTTCTCGTACATCTCATAACCTTACTCTTACCAACATTTACTTTCAACTTCCTTCTCTCACACACTCTTCCAAATTCTGTCACTAGTCGGTCAAGCTTCTCTTCTGTGTCTGCAACCAGTACAGTATCATCTGCAAACAACAACTGATTTACCTCCCATTCATGGTCATTCTCGTCTACCAGTTTTAATCCTCGTCCAAGCACTCGAGCATTCACCTCTCTCACCACTCCATCAACATACAGGTTAAACAACCACGGCGACATCCCTTAACTGCCCCCAACACTTTGCAACCTTCATTCACCCTCTGACATACATCTGCTTCCACTCCACCATTTGCTGCAACAACAGACCCCAAGTACTTAAACTGATCCACCTCCTCAAGTAACTCTCCATTCAACATGACATTCAACCTTGCACCACCTTCCCTTCTCGTACATCTCATAACCTTACTCTTACCAACATTTACTTTGAACTTCCTTCTCTCACACACTCTTCCAAATTCTGTCACTAGTCGGTCAAGCTTCTCTTCTGTGTCTGCAACCAGTACAGTATCATCTGCAAACAACAACTGATTTACCTCCCATTCATGGTCATTCTCGTCTACCAGTTTTAATCCTCGTCCAAGCACTCGAGCATTCACCTCTCTCACCACTCCATCAACATACAAGTTAAACAACCACGGCGACATCCCTTAACTACCCCCAACACTTTGCAACCTTCATTCACTCTCTGACATACATCTGCTTCCACCCCACCATTTGCTGCAACAACAGACCCCAAGTACTTAAACTGATCCACCTCCTCAAGTAACTCTCCATTCAACATAACATTCAACCTTGCACTACCTTCCCTTCTCGTACATCTCATAACCTTACTCTTACCAACATTTACTTTCAACTTCCTTCTCTCACACACTCTTCCAAATTCTGTCACTACTCGGTCAAGCTTCTCTTCTGTGTCTGCAACCAGTACAGTATCATCCGCAAACAACGACTGATTTACCTCCCATTCATGGTCATTCTCGTCTACCACTTTTAATCCTCGTCCAAGCATTCGAGAATTCACCTCTCTCACCACTCCATCAACATACAAGTTAAACAACCACGGCGACATCACACATCCCCGTATATATATATATATATATATATATATATATATATATATATATATATATATATATATATATATATATATATATATATATATATTTATATATATATTTATATATATATATATATATATATATATATATATATATATATATATATATATACTGTATATGTACACTTCGCTGAGCATATCCATGTAGTTAACCAGCTAATGGAAAAATCAACAGAGTATGACATTTTTAGGATATGAAAAAGCTTTTGATTTTGTCAAAAACTTCCACAGTTATGAAAACCCTTCAAAGACGAGGAATAGTAGAATTTTATATCAGAAATCTTGAAGATATCTATACGGGAAGTACAACCACCCTAAATCAACAGAAAGATAGAGTAAATCACGATCAGGAAAGGAGTTAGACTGGGAGACCGCATCTCTCTGAAATCATGCACAAGCTGCCTAGAAGAAGTTTTTAAGAATCTAGATAGGAAAATGTAGGAATTAAAAATACAACTTTTTTCCAGATGACATAGTTCTATTTAGTGAATCATGGGAGGAATTGCAAAAGATTATAGAAGATTTGAATAGAAAATGAAGAAATGTAAGACGGAAAAGGAATAAGAGTAAAACTACGATAATGTTCAATGAAGATTCTGAGAGACAACAAATAAGGGCTATGAAAGAATTTCTAGAGATAGTAAATGAATATGCGTAATCATGTTTCCAGAGGACGTGACGCCAAAATTAAAAGAAGAATAAGCATAAGATGGAGAGCTTTTGGTAAACAAAATGAGGTTATGAAAAGTAAAAGGCCACTTTTTCTAAAAAGAAAAATATATAATCAGATGGTCCTAGCGGTAATAACTTATACATCAGAAAATTGGAGCCTTAAAAAAGACTTAATACATAAGCTAAATACAACTCAAAGATATTTGGAAAGAATAATGATAGTATTAACAAAAAGAGACAGAAAAAAAGTAACAAGGATATGAAAACAAACTAAAGTAGAGGATATTTTAAAATCATGCAAGAAAAACAAAATAGACATGGGCATGACATATAAGGACAGATAATAGATGGACAATAAGAATAACAGACTCGGTCCATACATATTGCAAAAGTAGTAGGGGAAGGAAGAAAAGATGATGGACTGACGAGCTAAAAACAATTGCAGGTATAGTTTGGCATGGAAATATCATAAACAGACAGGAGTTAAAGGACATGGCTGAGGCCTTTGCCCTACAGAGGAATAGTAATGGCTGTTGATTATATATATATATATATATATATATATATATATATATATATATATATATATATATATATATATATATATATATATATATATATTATAGCCCTGTGGTCTGGAAGCAAAACATAATATTATATATATTATGGCTGGCAAGCTACACAACCTCTCGAGTTCCAAACTCACTTGTTCGTTTCTACATTAAATCTGTTACACTTGTAAATATCAATACCCGAACTCTGAGACAGTTATATAACTCCCAAACAGCAATACATAAAAACGCTGAATATCCAAAGGTCTCGTATTTACGCTCAAAATAAAACTGGGTAATTATTATTACAATCTCTTCTAACAACCTCTTACTTCGATTCTTTAACTGGGATACGAGCGAGTGCTGGTGATTGAAATAGTACACCCCTTACAAAAATAAATATATTCTATGAGAATTTCAACACTTTGAAAGAGTTTACAGAAAAAAAAAAATCACTCGAAATATTAGGTCTGATCAAAACTTAGACTAAGCAATAGAAATTAATACTTATGAAAATTATACAATCACTTGTTTCACTGGAAATTTTACACAATTAAGTAGTCTCCTCACTTAATGAAAATAGTTAACCTGATAACGATACAAATAAACTTCACGTAAATAAAATGAAGAGGAAAAGAAAAAGAAAGTTACACCCAGATATATTATCATACATTTAAAATTAAAAATAAAGGTATATATTGTATTAGTGCACAATATGAACCATGCATCATTTGCACACAGAACCACTGTGTTCAAAGATCAAACTCAACTAATATGAACTTCACACAAAAACAAACACATAATGAATACTTATTGCAAATCAATGTGACTTGTGCTGTAGCCTTTCAGAGACAATTTCAGAAATCCGCGGCTTAACCTTGGCCAGTGCCACTCTCAATCATTTGTATTGTATTGCTTCCGCCGAACCCCTGAGACTGCCTCACCGTACCCCTGGGTTTAGATCGAACACAGATTAAGAACTACTGTCTTAGGGTATGTATCTCTCGCCGTGGAGTCTAGGCTTTTCTGGCTGGAGTGGTTACCATTTGGCCATACATTCAAGACCTGACGGCTTGAGTACTACGAGCTCTAGATGTGAGTAAGCTACGGGTTCCTCCCTCCTCTATTTAGGAGAGAGCATTCCCCTTGCCACCTTAGCTGCTGCCTTAAGCTGGTCGGTTGTGTCTATACCTTCCCTCCATATCTGGGGAACATTATCCTCTAAAATTGGTCGATTGGATATCATTATTTTTGAATGGGTAAAACCCATTTTTCTTAATCTAATGTTAACAAATAGGAAAGTGTCAGACTTCTCTAACAGCGGCCTACTATTGGTCTGCACCTTTCCTCTTACCCTTTGGACTTGTTCCCTATGGGATCGTCATCTTTGTCGACTTAGCGATGCCATTGCAGCGTTGTGTCGACATACCTACTAGGTAAAGAAAGGTTGGTCCATAGGGCCACGGTTTCTATGAATAGCTGCCGCTTTAGGCACAGCTGCTGCTGCCTAAGATACAGCTGCTGCCACCCTAGGTAGAATGGTAACATATTTTGCCACCTTAAGCTGTCTAATCGATCGATTTTAGGGAAACAGTGTGCTATTGGTATGACTCTTTCTTTCCCTATTCTACCACACTTTGGAAATTCATATAGAATTCTGAGCTGTTTGGCATGAGCTTTCACTGTAGTGTAGCTTTAGCCATTTGTAGTAGTAGGTAGAAAATATTTTGGAATAAATTTAAAAAAAAAAAGTGTTTTATTAAAATTTTTTTGAAGTGTGAAGACATAAACATTTATTAGTGTGTCTATCTTTACAGGTTGCTTACAACATGGAGTGTGTGACTGTAACCTGCACCAGATGGGTCAAGTTGCCTTGCAGCCACAAGACCTGTAGGAAACATGCAGACTGCCATGTTTCCAAAGGTTCCTTTGCTATATGGGAACCTACTAACTGCAGTATATGCAAGGACCTAATCCATACTGGATTTCACTTAACCAACGTTTCTCACGATGAGAAATCATGGGACCAGAAGACCATCAGACATGAGGTGAGGGATTTCAGAAGAGCTCTCAACATGGTGCCCCTTATCTTCCTTCAACAGAGATGAAGGATCTCCTATTCCCCAAGGCTGATGTGACCTTAGTGTATGGTCACCAGATACTGACATTTCAATTTTTATCTATACCACTGGATCAGGCAGATCATCAAGTCCGGGACGCACTTCAGAAGATGAACTTGGATGCGGAAAACATGTCGACAACATCCTCTGCTCCATTGGAAAGAGAGAGGATCTTACTGACAACAGAGGCTGCAGATGACTCACTTGACTATCAACAGGTATTTACTGTCCCTAGTTCTTCTTCCATTCATACTTCTGTTCCTGAACCTGCTACATCTGCCTCTACTTCGACTCCTCTTTCACTCCGAATGCCCCCTTGTTCCCGGGAAATTTGGAGTTTATGGCATCCATGAAGTCATTCATGGAGAACATTCCTGCTGAGCATAAAAGAGAGCAATAGTCCTTAGAGGCAAAGATTGAGGCGCTTCAATAGGCACCTAAGTCCAAGGCTCCACCAGCATCAAGTCTTCCAGACTGTTTAGCGAAGAACCCTTGGCATTATGCGGAACATATAGTTCTGAGTGAGAGATACCTTCACATTGGAGAAGGCATGGGCTCTAAAACGGTCTCAGATTTAGAGTTCTATCCCTCTATAGAGAATTATCCTTACTGTTATGTAAGGCTGAATTCCGAGGTATCCATGAGAAATGATACGATCACCAAGGAAAAGATCATCTTGGACCACAGTAAGGCTTAAACCCTATTGGTGAAGGAGCTCAAAACAGCTGAGTTTACCGAAACTAAATTTTCTGCATTTGGCAGGAAGCAGGCAACCTTTGTAGCTCCAAAGGATACTGTCTTTCCTTCCGCCTCAAAGAGTTTAGATGCTGTTAAAGAGGCAGTAATGGAAGGTAAGCTTTGTCCAGTGCTAGAAGAATGTAAACCTGTTTCGCTGACCCTCCCTTATGACTCCAATAGTTGAGGAGATGTCCAACACAACTTCACAGTTGGAAAACTTGATAGATATTGGAGGCAAGCAGTTTAATGAGAAACTGCCCAGAGTTCCAGAATACCTACTAAAGACAGAATTGGAGGTCAAAGAAAGGCTGGCTGCCTCTTTACCGCACTAGTCTTATCTTGTGATGTTGACTGGGAACTACTCGAATTCTGACCTTTTCCCACTTCTGGCAAAAACCCATCTGGCTAGCTTCCATAGGGATCTGCATGCGTTCATTTTACCCAAGAGAGACTGCAGAGAGCATGTCCTAGCTGAGGCAACTATTAGGCATAAGCCTATAAAGTTGATCAACTCAAACATCTGGGGGAAAGATCACGTTTCCCAAAAGGTGGTTAAAGAAGTCATGAACAGAACAACTCAAGAGAGCAAGAGCCTTATGCAGAAATGGGTTATATCCTCTAAGAGGAAATTCACCCCTGGAGAAGGACCTCAACCTAAAGGCAAGAAGCATGGAACACCTTTTAAGGGCAAGGAAACATTTCCTGCTGCGACAGCCACAGTTACCGCTATTCCCCAGACTGTGTACACGGTTCCCCAGAAGTAGGTGACACAGTCCCCGGCATTCAACGTTTCACCCCATCGGAGCACAAAAGAAAAAACGCGAGTGGAAAGGGAAAGTCTGGAAGAGGTGGCCAATCTAGGGGCTGAGGAAATAGAGGCAAGTCCCATTCTGAAGCAGGTTCTTCAAAACAACAATGAAGAGCTTCCGGTAGGGCTCAAAGCTTAGTTTCAAAAGGACTTGGCTGGAAATGGAGAAAGAAACCACCCCAGTTCAAGGGGTTCTTCCAACCCACAACCCCATTCTAGGAGGAATATGTGCAGGATCTTTTCCGGAAGGGAGTTATCCGTTGCACAAAATTCATGAACTTTGAAGGACGGCTATTCTGCGTGCCAAAGAATGATTCGAACTCTTCAAACTATTCTGGACTTGTCCCCTCTAAACGAATTCATTCTGAACGACAAATCCCAGATGCTAACTATCTTGCCAATAAGGACCCTACTACCCCCGGGGCTTCGGCATCTCCATAC
>NC_090725.1:176468323-176475823 GCF_036898095.1 Palaemon carinicauda
AACAATTTAATGTCAAGCGATCATAGATGGTGAGAAGCATAGTTTGTTTAATTCTTAGGAAAGAGACAATAAATAGCGAATTTTAAGAAAGAAAATAAACACTCCTGTAATAACAGAAAAATCTATTGAGAGTAGTTTAGTAATACAAAATACAGTAGGTATTCCCATCTACATGATGAAATCAGGGGTGTCATTTTGGGGTGAGTGTGCTGGGGGGGAGGGGGGGGGGGAGGGCCGCAATTGCTCTGCCCAAAACTCAACTTGCCCCTCCCAAGCCTCACCTTGCCCCCTCAACCCCAAACCCCAATAAGTAACAACAGTTGATTTTCCATAATTCCTACCGAAATTCAAATGTGTCATATCATTAACATCTCACTAGTTTTATATATTTTTTTTGACTAATCATAGCGAACAATAAAAAGTATAATTTTGAAAAAATGAGACTCGTGGGAAGCGAACATTTATTGAAGTGGGGCATAGAGAATGCAAGGATTTCCCAAAAAAAAAAAAAAAAAAAAAAAAAAAAAAAAAAAAAAAAAAAAAGTGAAAGACGTGCGAATGCTATGAGTAGTTGATTGAATCGTTAAAATAGAAAAAAAAAATAAAAATAATAAAGAACAGTTTAATCAAAGATATAATTGCTGTCAACGGGTCAAAATAAATATTGGCAAACAGGGAATGTGAAGTGCTTGCTGCGTGTCACAAGTTTACAGGGTAGGCAGCGTTTAGCCTTCCGTGCCATAATGAAAGGGAAACTTCAGAAATTAGAGGAAACTTCTATGAGAAGCTCGTTATGTTAGCAGACACAACTGAAATTTTGCGTTTAGAGATGGCCACTACACGTCCCCTGAGTATGAATATGAATTAATACAGATGTTTGGCAATAAAGTTCTCAAAATTGTATCTGCACAAATTAAGAAGCCAAAGTATTTTTCAATATTAGTAGGTGAGACAAGAGATCTGTCAAGAAAAGAGAAATTAAGCATAATAATCAGGTTCTTTGATGGATAAATAATCCAGGAGAGACGTTGCGGTACCTATCACATGTAAAATCTAGACACCGAATCTATTACAAATTTTATTTTGAAGAAGCTAAATGAGCTAGGATTAGAACTGTCAAAATGAGTGGATGGGCTTCAGGAGTTCAGGTTCATGTAGCAAAGAAAGTTCCCCATGCCAAATACATACATTGCTATGTACATAGGCTCAATCTAGTCTTCACTGACTATGTGAAGAACCTTGATGACTTTGCAGATTTCTTCTCAACCATACAGACTTGGTATAACTATATTTCAAATAGCAAATCAAGACTTGAGCTTTTTGTTAAATTGCAGAAGGAGCTGGGACAACAGGTTCTAGAATTAGAGAGAACAATTTCAACTAGATGGTTCTATTGATACAGAAGTATTCACAAAAATCGTGAACCATATGAAGTTATTCTTGCAGTAGTAAATTCTTTATCTTAGAGATTCACAGTTTGTCTGTTTGTTGCAGAGAAATTGTTAATGTAAACAAATTGTGTCAGAGAAGCTTCAAGAAAAAGGTATATCCATTGTTAAGACTGTAGATCTAATTATATTCAACAAGGACAAATTTGGTAAATATGAGAACTACGATGAAGCACAAGAGTTTGCTTAAACTTGGAATTGATGTACCAGAGATAAGTGCCACTGAGGGATTAGATAGCAGCAAGAGAATACAACAAACATAAAACATACTTTAAAAGTATCTCACAACAAGTACAACTGGGAAGCGACATGAGCAATTAGCATCTACTCAGAACATCAATCTGGAGCCACATTTGATGACAGATTTGCATTTGCCAGTAATACATAATTGCACTGCTGAATTTGACCGCATGTTCAACAATAACATTGATTTCTTTTTCAATCTCTCCCTACATATAAGTGTCAGTCAAAGCAGTTCTTTGATGAGGAAATACTAACTCTGTTCGCAAAGTATTCATGGAACAAATAAACAAAAGGGCCTATTTGATGCGTACTCTGCTCTAAATACCTTACCAGTTGCCTTTTCTGAGTTGCTAGCTATCTTGTTAACCCTTCCAGTCACTACTGCTATTAACGAGAGATTTTTTTTCTATGCTAAAACATGTTAAGAATTATTTGCAAACTACAACTGGAGATGACAAGCTATCTTTTTTTTTTGTTAGTGGCCACATTAGAACATATGGTTAGGTCATTTGATTTAGTAGAGCTAGTGGAAGATTTTGCTTCCATGAGAAACCGCCGGTACCCATTAAAGTAATTCTATTGAGGAATATAATCCAAAAATTCTATATGGTTTTATTTGAATTATGGTACCATTATTACCTATATGTTATTCTATTTTCATTGTTACTGAAATTATCAAATTATTACTTTTATTCCATAATCTTGATAGAAATTTCCTTACAGTTATGATTTATAAAATATAATTTCATTAAAATGTAAAAATAAAGAAAAATTATCATGTTTTCTTTCCAAATGTGCACTCATAAATATATGAAATTTCTCTGAAATATTTTGTCTTGATCCTTGCATGTCTAGTCTATGTATATAGACGAGAGATAAATGAACAATAATAGGGTTACATGATTTTTTTTTTTTGAAATACCTTCTATATGTGACATAAAAAAGCACACATAATCGCACAAAATCATAAAAATTTCTAGGGGGTCCTTACAGCATTCCCCAAACTCCCCAGCTAAGTAGGGTCGCTTCACTCGCCAAAGTTTCTGTACCCAGCTCCCAAGAAAAATTTCAAATGATGCCCCTGGATGATATAGAATATAGTGAAGTAGAAATAAACGGTAATTTACCTAACATGTATAGAAATTGGCAAAAAAAGGTAGGTGGAAAATTTTCTAAACAAGGTCGATGAAAATTATCAGAAAAGACCAAAAACGTAATAAAGAAAATATTGAAAATGAGGGTGAAATCCAAGAGGGATCAAATAGAATTAGCAGAACTATCCAAATCAATAAACAAACTAAAAACCCAAAATATTCATATACACAATCAAACCAAAATTGAGGAAACAATGAAGAAAGGAAGAAGCATCAACTTGATTACAAGAAGACATAGAACAGGGTGCCAACAGAAGTTTGCTTCAAAGGATGAAACTGGAAAGATTATAAACAATAGACATGGATGATAAAAATTGCAGATATTTCAATACAATGTTATATAATAGTGATGTAAGAAATAACATCACCAATAGAAATGATTATATACTGAAATATGAAGCACACATAATCGCAAAAAAATCATAAAAATTTCTAGGGGGTCCTTACAGCACCCCTCCCTCCCCCTACAAAAAAAAAAAAAAAGTGATTAGGCTCGCTTCACTCGCCAAACTCTCTGTACCCATCCCCAAGAAAAATCTCAAATGACGCCCTTGGATGGTATGGAATCTAGTGAAGTAGAAATGTACAGTAATTTACCTAATTTGTATAGGAATCGTCAAAAGGGTAGGTGGAAAAGACCAAAAATCGAATAAAGAAAATAATGAAAATGAGGGTAAAAGTCAAGAGGAATCAAATAGAATTAGCAGAACTGTCCAAATCAATAAACAAACTGAAAACCCAAAATATTCATATACATAATCAGACCAGAATTGAGGAAACAATGAAGAAAGGAAGAAGCATCAAATTGATAACAAGAAGACTAAGAACAGGGTGCCAACAGAAGTTTGCTTTAAAGGATGAAACTGGAAAGATTATAAACAATAGATATGGATGATAAATATTTCAGCCGATTTCTATATAATGTTATACAAAAGTGATCTAAGAAACAACTTCACCAACAGAAATAATTAAACAATGAAACAATAGATTTATTAATAGTTGGGGGAGATTTCATGGCAGTAAGACTCTTTGAACTCTACACCAAATGTCTTCAACAATGCGTTATAGGCTACCAACAGCTTGGAAAAACTTTATCATTATAGTAATTCACGAAAAGGGAGACAAAAAAAAAGACCTGAAAAATTACTGCGCAATAACTTTACTCCCCGTAATGTATAGAATATATACAGAGATCTTATTAGGTCGAATAGAAAGACAGCTAGACTCAACCAAGAGAGAAGGCAGGCTTTAAAAGTGGGTATTCGAAAACTGACCATATCCATGTAATTAATGAACGTGGGTATTCAACAACTGATCACATCCATGTTAATTAACGAGCTAATTGAAACAAAAAACAACTATGTATGGCAATTATAAACTATGAAAAAGCTTTTGATTCTGTTAAAATCTCACCAGTAATGAAAAACCTTCAAAGTCAAGGAATAGATGAATCTTATGATTGTTAGAACACTTGAAGATATCTATACAGGATGTACAGAAATCCTAAAACTACATAAGGATAGTGAGAAGATTCCGATTGAGAAAGGAGTTAGAAAGGGAGAAATCATCTCTACTAAACTATTCACATAGTGGTGGCTCGTGATAAGTACTGTAGAACTGCAGCACCCCCTATTTTTATTTCATATAATTGATATTATTCATTATAATAATTTTTTCTTTAATTCTTTTATCATACTGTTAAAATATACAATTCTTAAGCCTAATATCAGTAGCTATACTTCAATTTGTGCCAAAAAATAAAAGAATCTTTGCATGGTACTGTGCGCTTCGCAGTTCCAGCTGTGTAGTGTGCACAGGAAGCTACAGGCAAGTCTGAACCTAGGGCTGAGAGGAAGAGAGAGCACAGTTTTCCCCACATTGCCGATCGTGTCATATCGGTGGAGGGTTCCCATTTTTTTTTACTCCACGGGCATTGTGCTAGAAAACTGTGTGCTATATTCTTGAATGAATTGAAATGTTGAATTAAATTATTATCTTACTTCCAGGTATTCTACTTCATCCTTTTTTTTTTTTTTTTTTTTTGTTTCTTTTATATTTTTTTCTGTTTTCTTGACAATTCTCATGACTACAACAGAGGCAGAATGCTGCTTTTTAACATTAAAAAAAAAAAACTTGTCTGGGAAGCATTATGAATTCGGAAAGACTAAATACACTTGCAGCACCTTCATTTGAGAAAATACATACCTCAGTTGTCTGTCATCCAGAGATCTATGGGAAAAGTAATAGATCTTTTAGTTCAAAATAAAAAAAAAAAAAAAAAGGAAAAATACCCAATTCATAAATGGAGCTGTCAAGCTTGAACAGTAACAATTTAGGTGATGGCGGGTTAAAACTGTTTGATTTTGTTATGCTTTCTTCCACACAATATCAAAACAAATGCTACATTTTTTTTTTTTTTTTTTTTTTTTTTTTTTTTTTTTTTTTTTTTTTTTTTTTTTTTTTTTTTTTTTTTTAAATAGTACCCCCACTGATTTAAAGCACAAGCTGTCACTGTATTCATAGCATGTATGGAAAAAGTTTTTAACAGTTTTGAGTAGGAAAATGTAGGAATTAATATTGATAGGAAATATCTTAACAACTTAAAATTTTTAGATGACATAGTTGTGTTTAGTGAATCATGGAAGAAATTACAGAGGATGATAGAAGATAATAGAGAAAGAAGAAATGTAAGACTGAAAATGAATATGAGTAAAATTAAGATGATGTTCAATAAGAATGCAGAGAGACTACAAATAAGAGTCATGTGCGAACTTCTATAGATTGTACTTAAGACAAACAGTAATTGTTTCCGCAGGGAACGAGGCAAAAATCAAAAGGCGGACAAGTGTTTGTTGAAGACCATTTGGTAAACAAAATAAGATTACGGAAAGTGAAATGTAATTCTCTCTAAAATGAAAAGTATTTAATCAGATGGGCCTACCAGTATTAACTTATGCAGCAGAATCTTAGAGGCTTAATAAAGCCTTAGAAGGTAAGCTAGTTACAACTCAAAGAGCTATGGAAAGAATAATTATGGGAATAACACTAGGAGACAGAAAAAGAAAAACATAGATACGAGAGGAAACTGAAGTAAAGGATATTCTAACATATAAGAAAAAAAATGGAAATGAGCAGGAGCTATAACGATAATGACAGATAATAGATGGACATTAAAAATAACAGAATCTGTCCATAGAGATTATAAAAGAAGTAGTGGAAGGAAGAGAAGGTGAAGGATTGTCAAACTAAGAAAGTTTGCAAGTGTGGACTGGCATAGAAAGACCATATAACAGACGCAATTGGAAGGACATGTCTGAGGTCACTGTACTGTAGTGACTAGAAATGGCTATATATATATATATATATATATATATATATATATATATATATATATATATATATATATATATATATATATATATATATATATGTGTGTGTATATTCTTACAAAGCTGGTCTAGTATGGATAAATATTTTTTTCATGTATTTTATTTGTGTATTTAAGAGGTATATAGCCAGCTCGTAAGGTGAGTTCCTCTCATGCAGATTTAAGTAAAGGTATCTAACTTACGTAAGACTTTCGTCATTCATTTAACTGTATTTTTCATTCAAGTCAGTATATGTAAATTTACGTTATTCTTAAGAATTAATTTGTTATTTTGCGTATTTTGTCACAAAGTCTTATGTAAACTCACTTAGATATGCTGTACGACACATAAGAGGTATGAACATGAGGTATTATGTCATGTTTATATTCCCACATGGTTAGAATGTGGATGAAAGTTCTTGAAATAAATTTACTCCTATTTTTATTGTTTCAAGGAGGGAGGTAGGCAGAGTTTGTTGAGAAAGAGTTACCTCACCATGTGCATTGGAATTCGTCTGCTACTTGATTAATTGGCAACTTTAGCCTACCTGACACTTGCGCGCATTTTTGCCACGCACTGGGGTTTTTCCCGCACTGTTCACGACCAGTTCACTCCAGTTCGCGCATCGTTCACGACAAGTTCACGTGACGTTCATGCCATGGCAGGAATTGGCACACCTAGTTCACGAGAAGTTCACGACACGTTCACGCGAGTTCGCGCATCATTCCGCGTCGTTCACCCATCGTTCACGCCAGATCACGCCAGTTCACGAATTGGCCACTCCATATAAAAACGGGGCTTCTCCAACCCGAGGACATTCTTGGATTGGCTTCGGAAGAGACAACAATGCTTTCTGTCAGAGACACCATTGCATTGAGGAGAAGAAACTTATCTTTTTCGTTTGTATTTTTTGTTGCCCTTTATTTTTGTTTCAATAAGCATGCATTTGATTTACATATAAATACCAGACATAAAATATGTACAAGTATTAAGAAAGAATTTTATTTTAACATTAAAAGCAGCTAACATGAAAAGTTTTTAGGCTGTTGATTTTAAGGTAATAGAGAAAAAAGTGTGTTGAAATAAGAAATCATTTTATTTTTACATTAAAACAGCAAACAGAAAAAATTTGTTTTGCTCTTCATTTTAAGGTAATAAAGAAGAATAAGTATGTTGATGAAATAAAACATCATTTTATTTTTACATTCAAACAGCAAACTTAAAAATTTCTTGGGTTTATTTTTCAGTTCATTTTTATTCAAAACAAAAGTTTTGGCTCTTGATTGG
>NC_090725.1:176480823-176524111 GCF_036898095.1 Palaemon carinicauda
CCACTGATCTTTCAACTATCTTACATAAAACCACTAATTTTCTAACCATCCTTTAGGAAACCACAGATCTTTTTAGCCAACTTATATGAAACCACTAATTTTCTAACCATCACCTGGGAAACCACTAATTTTTTAACCATCCAATATAAAACTACTAACTTTTTAAACTAACTTTTATGAAAACACTAATTTTTTAGCCATCATATATGAAACCACTGATTTTTTAGCCACTTTATATGAAACAACTAATTTTTTAGCTATCAAATATGAAACCACTGATTCTTTAGCCATTTTAGAGGAAACAACTGATTTTTAGCTATCTTATATGAAACCACTAAATTTTTTACCATTTCATATGAAACCACTGATTTTTTTAGCCATCTTATATGAAACCACAAATTTTTTAACAATCTTTTATGAAACCATTGATTATTTAGCCATCTTATAGGAAAACACTGATTTTTTCAGCCATGTTATAGGAAATCAGGGTTTTTTTTAGCCATCTTGTATGAACCCAGTGATTTTTTTATCTCTTAGGGGAGACCAGAATTTTTTAGCCATCTTGTATGAACCCAGTGATTTTTTTATCTCCTAGGGGAGACCAGAATTTTTTAGCCATCTTGTATGAACCCAGTGATTTTTTTTTATCTCTTAGGGGAGACCAGAATTTTTTAGCCATCTTGTATGAACCCAGTGATTTTTTTATCTCTTAGGGGAGACCAGAATTTTTTAGCCATCTTGTATGAACCCAGTGATTTTTTTATCTCTTAGGAGAGACCAGAATTTTTTAGCCATCTTGTATGAACCCAGTGATTTATTTATCTCTTAGGGGAGACCAGAATTTTTTAGCCATCTTGTATGAAACAACTGATTTTTTAGCTATATTATATGAAAACACTGATTTTTAAGCCATCTTTTCTGAAACCGCCGATTTTTTAACCATCTTATCTGAAACCCCTAATTTTTTGCCCATCTTATATTCTACCACTGATTTCATAGCCATCTTATATGAAACCAGTGATTTTTTTATCGATCTTATAGGACACCACTGATTTCTTTCAGTCACCTTACATCAACTCACTGATTTTTTACCCATCTCATATGCTACTACTGACTTTTTAGCCATCTTATATGAAACCATTGATATTTAGCCATCTTATCTGCAATCTCCGATTTTTTTACCCCTCTTATAGGAAACCACTGATCTTTTAGTCTTGCTATCTGAAACCACTGAATTACTAGCCATCTTATATGAAACTAGTAATTTTTGTTTCCATCCAATATGACACCACTGATTTTTCTAGCCACCTTATATTAGCCAACTAATTTTCTATCCATCTTGAATGCTACTACTGACCTTTTGTCCATCTTATATAAAACCACAGATCTTTTACTAATCTTATCTGAAACCAGTGATTCTTTATCCATCTTATAGGAAACCACTGATTTTTCTAGCTACCTTATATTATCCAATTTGATTTTTTAGCCATCTTAAATACTACTATTGACCTTTTGTCTATTTTATCTAAAAACGCAGATATTTTTTTTCTATCTTATATGAAACCACTGATTTTTTAGTCCTCACATATGTTACTACTGACTTTTTAGCCATCTTATATGAAATAACTGGTTTTTTAGCCATCGTATCTGAAATCACTTTTTTTACCCATATAGCAAGCCACTGATCTTTTAGTTTTAGTTATCTTATTTGAAACCACTGATTTTCCAGCCATCTTATATGAAACCAGTGATTTTTTATCTATCTGATATGAAACCACTGATATTTTAGCCATCTTAAATGCTACTACTGACCTTTTATCCATCTTATCTAAACCTAGAGATTTTTTACCTATATTATCTGATACCAGTGATTTTTTTATCCATCTTACAGGAAACCACTGATTTTTTAACCATCTTCTATGAAATCACATATTTTTTAGCAATTTTCTTGGAAACCATGGATTTCTTAGCCATGTTACATGTACCCACTGATTTATAAGCCCTCTTATATGCTACTAATGATTTTTTATCCATCTTACAGAAATCCACTGATTTTTTAGCCCTCTTTTTTTAAATCACTCATTTTTTATATAATCTTATATGAACCCATTAAATTTTAAGCCATCTTATATGCTACTATTGATTTTTTAGCCATTTTATTGGACACTACCGATTATTTATCCCCCATATATGAATCCATTGATTTTTTCAGCCATCTTGCATGAAACCAAGTATTTCCTAGCCATCTTATATAAAAACCACTGGTTTTTCTACCATCTTATATGCTACCACTAATTTTTTAGCCATCCTATCCGAAACCAGTGATTCTTTTAGCCATCTTATTTGAAAACACTGATTTTCTTGCCATCATACCTGAAACCATTGATTTCTTAGTCATCTTAAAGGAAACCAACGATTTTTTCCCATCTTATATGCTACCACAGATTTGTAGCCATATTATATTAAACCAGTAAACTTTTATCCATCTTATGTGAAAACACGGATTTTTTAGTAACCTTATATTAACCCACTGATTGTTTAGTATTCTTATATGCTACTACTGACCTTTTAGCCATCTTATCTAAACTGTAAGGACACCGCTCCCTCCGTCGTCCAGAAATTCAACAAATTGTCTATTTATTTAAATTCTCCTTTCGCCACACCGTGGCTTCTTATATATATGTATTCCGCTCCCTCAGAGCTACAATTTGACATATGTATTATTTCATTACATGTTTCTGTTTACCTGCAATTCGTGTATTTGTTCATGTGAGAAAACATATATTTTGGCGGGAAGTTCAAGCTGAATTGCCGCCTATGCCATGCTACCTTTCCGTCCGCACCCTGTATTATATTCCCACGCATGTTTGAATAAACTATCAGTTGATGTTGGTGACGCTTGTCTCACTGTCCTTACAACTGGTGACCCCGGAGTTGAAGTAGCATCAGTGGTTTTGGCTTTGCCATTAACGGACTTATTACGGCCGTGCTACCTTCTCTTTACTCCGTTACCTTAGGCGTGAGCTTCAGCCTTTGGTTCTCCCACACCTCGGTGCATGTAAGGCAGTAAGATGAGCTTAACCGACATATCAACTTCCCACCTCTTCGCCGACTCGTCGTCTGACCAAAATTTCCCGAAGCAACACACCCATCGCGCCCAGCGGCCTCGCCTCCACGCCCAAAGTCAAACTGCCGCCCTTTTCTCAACACAACACTGCTTCCTGGTTCCTGAGAGCAGACGTACTCTTCCGAGTCGCTAGACTCAGCGACTCCTGTGCCAAGGCCGACATTGTTCTCACCTCCATCCCGGAAGAGGTATTCGACAAGATTTCCCCATGGGTCGAAGCCCAGGCCGGCCAAGTTTCATATGACGACCTGAGAACGAAACTCATCGGTATCTACTCCCTCTCCGTTTCAGCAAGGGCACAGAAAGTCCTGGACCTCGCCGGGAAGCCCATGGGTGACACCTCTCTTGTTGAGGCGTGGGACGAGTTAACCGGCCTGCTTATGCTCCCCGAAACAGACAGCAACGGCCGACGGCGTGAAATTAGCCTATCTCGCGAGATCTTCCTTCGACGCCTACCACAGGACGTAAGGGCCCAATTGACAGACGCCGACACGCTTCCGATGAACGAACTCCTGTCGAAGGCTCAGAACCTCCACGAGGCCTCCAAAGCATCTCGCCTCGGAGCATCATCAGTATCGTCTTCGTTCTCCTCCTTCAGCAGCTGCTCTTCCATAGACTCCTCAGCAACAGCCCCTGAGGACGACGAGATCAACGCTCTAGCAAAAAAGAAACCGCCGCAACCGATACGACCGAACCCTAGGACTAACCCAGCATGGTGCTTCTACCACCAACAGTTCGGCAGCGACGCCAAGAAATGTAGGGCATTATGCAGTTTCCCTAGAAGATGACGCCAAAAGAATCCACCTACCACCATCGCAGCCGCAGGAAACGAAAACAAGAATGGTTCCTATATCCTCGATACCATTTTCAACCGTAGACTCATGGTAGACACCGGCGCAATACAGTCAACGTTCCCACCGTCCCAGTCCGACCTAAACCGTGGTCCCAACAAAAACGCTCCCTCACTCGTCGCCGCCAACGGATCTCCCATACGGTGTTATGGGACCAGGACCCTGAAAATATCTATCATGGGCCGTTCGTATTCTTGGCCCTTCGCCATCGCTGACGTCAATCGCCCCTTCCTCGGTGCGGATTTCCTCGCTCACCACGGACTCCTTGTCGACGTTGCTAAGAAACGTCTCATCGACACGGGAACCTGACAGTCCCGCGCCCTAGAAGACGGCCCTGTAACAATGTCCGTATCCGCCGTAATGATGCACCCCTACGCCGACCTCCTACAAGAATTTCCTGACGTTTTCAAGCCCGAGCTCCGACACTCGCCAGGTTCCCCCTCCAAGAACGGGATCTACCACCACATCACAATGACAGGTCCTCCTACTCACGCCAAATTCCGCTGCCTCCCGCCCCAGAAACTGAAGGATGCCAAACGCGCCTTTGAGGATATGGAACGCATGGGTATTTGTAAGAAAGCATCGAGCCCCTGGGCATCTCCCCTATACATGGTAAAAAAGCCTGACAGGTCCTGGAGACCTTGCGGCGACTACAGGCGCCTAAACCTCATCACGATGCCCGATCAGTACCCTCTGCCCAACATGCAAGACCTAACGAATGCGTTGCACGGCGCGAAATATTTCACCAAGCTGGACCTTCTCAAGTCTTACTTCCAGGTCCCCGTATTTTCGGAGGACATTCCGAAAACTGCCATTGTGACACCGTTCGGATCCTATACCTTCGCATACTCAACCTTCGGTCTACGCAATCCCGGGGCGACCTTCCAACGACTAATGGATAGCATTCTGGGCGACCTACCATTCTGCGTCTGTTATGTCGACGACATCCTGATATTCTCGAAAACCAAGGAGGAACACCAGAGGCACGTCCGCACCGTCCTCAAACGCCTACAGGAGAACGGCCTGGTCGTACGTTTCGACAAGTGCACGTTCGGCGCGGAAGGAGTGGACTTTCTTGGTCACCTTGTATCCTCGTGCGGGGTAAAACCCATGACAACCAAGGTTGAAGCCATCAAAAGGTTCCCGATACCTACAACCACCCGCTAACTTCAGGAGTTCCTGGGGATGGTCAATTACTACAGGCGCTTCATCCCCAACGTCGCACAGACCCTAACACCCATCGACGATGTCCTGAAAAGGAAAGCAAAAAAACTTGAGTGGGGTTTTCCCCAACAACAGGCATTCACCCAGACGAAGGATGCCCTCGTGAAAGCCACCACCCAGGCTTATTTCGACGACAACGCGCCCCTGCGACTGACGACCGACGCCAGCAACGTCGCCTGTGAGGCTGTGCTGGAACAACTCATCGATGGTTCTCCTCGACCGCTGGCATTCTTCAGCAAGAAATTGGAACCCGCCAAAACAAGATACAGCACCTTCGATAGGGAACTCCTCGCCGTCTACCTCGCCGTCCGCCACTTCAGGCACATCCTGGAGGGCACACCCTTCACAATCGCGATGGACCATCAACCCCTCATACACGCTTTCACAAAATCGACAGACGCATGGTCCTCCCGACAACAACGTCATCTCGCAACAATCGCCGAATTCGGGTGCACCATACGCTACGTTCCAGGAAAGAAAAACCCAGCCGCGGACGCACTTTCAAGGATTGAAATCGACGCAATCCACCTGGGAATCGATTACGCCAATTTTGCATCCGAACAGCGCACCGACCAAGAAGCACAGGATCACCTGACGGGGCCATCTTCGCTCAAGATAACTGCGATTCCCCTCGAACCAGCAGGAGTAACTATCCTCTGCGACACCAGCACCGGCCGCCCACGCCCCTGGATACCAGCCTCCTGCAGAAGAAAAATATTCGACATCATCCATGGACTTTCACACCCCTCAGGACGCACCACCGCTCGCCTTCTGTCTGAAAAGTTTGTCTGGCCAAGAATCAAAAAGGACGCCCGGAAATGGGCGAAGATATGCATCAACTGCTAATCAAGCAAAATCAGCCGTCACACCAAATCGAGGGTAGGTGATTTTCCCCAACCAAAAAGACGTTTCGGTCACATACACATCAACGTCGTGGGACCACTGCCGCCTTCCGGATCTGCTCGCTACCTGCTTACGATCATCGATCACTCCACAAGGTGGCTGGAGGCATCGCCGATGACCGAAGCTACGACTCAAGCATGCGCCGAAGCCCTTTTGTCAAGCTGGGTGAGCAGATTTGGCGTTCCTGACGACATCACGACAGACAGAGGCCCCGCTTTCCTCTCAGAAATATGGCTCGCTCTGGCAAACCTGATGGGGACGACACTCCACAGCACCACGGCATACAACCCCGCGGCAAACGGCATGGTCGAACGACTCATCGCACCCTCAAGGCGTCCCTGATGGCGAGCTGCACCGACGGGGACTGGAAATCACGACTTCCTAGGGTACTTCTCGGCCTTCGTACCGCCCCTCGCGCAAATGGCGAGCCTTCGCCCACCGAAAAGGTTTATGGGGAGGCGCTCGCAGTTCCCGGCGAATTCTTTCCCACATCAACCGACGACACGCAGCTGAATCATCTTAGGGACATCGCCAGGAAATTCAGGCCATGTCTCAAAACTTACCAGGACAGAACTAAGCATTTCAAGCCAAAGAACCTGGATGACTGAGGGTACGTTTTCGTCCGTGTCGACGCCCATCGACAACCACTAACCAGACCTTATCGAGGCCCCTACCGAGTGATCAAGAAGACGACGAAAGCCTTCCTTCTCGACGTGCATGGCCAAGAAGACTGGGTCTCAATAGACCGCGTGAAACCAGCGTTTCTCGAAGGGAGCAACACTGCCTCCGCCGGACCTGGCAGATCCAGAGTGCCACCTCAAAACAAGGCGCCCAATGAAAGAAAAATCAACAAACGACGACGAGAGGAAGAGATCCTTACGGCAACCGCCGACGCGCCCCTCCGTTCAAAAACAAGAGGAACCCTCCGACGCCCGAAAAGATACGAAGATTAATCATCAGCCCTCTACGCCATCCAATGTCTGGGGGGGGGGGGGGGGGTACTTGTAAGGACACCGCTCCCTCCGTCGTCCAGAAATTCAACAAATTGTCTATTTATTTAAATTCTCCTTTCGCCACACCGTGGCTTCCTATATATATGTATTCCGCTCCCTCAGAGCTACAATTTGACATATGTATTATTTCATTACATGTTTCTGTTTACCTGCAATCCGTGTATTTGTTCATGTGAGAAAACACATATATTTTGGCGGGAAGTTCAAGCTGAATTGGCGCCTACGCCATGCTACCTTTCTGTCCGCACCCTGTATTATATTCCCACGCATGTTTGAATAAACTATCAGTTGATGTTGGTGACGCTTGTCTCACTGTCCTTACAAAACCACTGATCTTTTAGGCAATTTATCTGTAACCACTGATTTTTTTACCCATCTTAGGCGTTGGGCACAACTCCCCGTACGAATTTTTTAGCCGTACGTGTCTGGGAATTTTTCAGTCGTAGCCATGAACTCCTGCGATGCAATTGGTACCGAGTCTTCAGTACGGGTTAAGTACGTGTGACGCACGGGTGCCGCACGGTTCGCAAGTGTCATGAGATGAATGCGTGGGGAAATTATGGCGTACGGCACATGCGGGAAGAGTACTAAGCATGCACTAAGGACCTGCGTGTAATGCAGGTGACACACTTCCGGAGTATGAGTCTTAAGCGTCCCCTGGCGGGTATAAATACCACCTTGCTATGCTCGCACTTCACATCACACTCAAGAGTTGCAAGTTCTACAGCGTGGATATCCATATATATATATATATATATATATATATATATATATATATATATATATATATATATATATATATATATATATATATATATAACACACTCAAATAATCACGGACAAGAAAGCTGATTACCGTCCTTGTACAAAATAGGGGATCCGGAGAGATAGTAATTAAGAATACTGAGAGAGAGAGTGAGAGAGAGAGAGAGAGAGAGAGAGAGAGAGAGAGACTATCTTCTTGGCAAAGGGATGTACATCAGAATGATGATGTACTTGCTGCAGCAAAATATATATCCTGAAAAATCATATAAATATCGTGCATTAGTACTAACGTCGTCTGGTCATTGTACTACACACCTACTTTTGCCGTAATTGCATCGTACGGTGCACGTACGGACCACGTACTTCTTTTAATTCCGTACGACAAACGTGCGTGGCTCGTATATGCGACGCAAGTTACACGCAAATTACACGCACGACCAATGTGCGGAGATCATGCCACAGAAAATCCTACGGCACGTAAGTTGCACGTAAGTCACACGCATGGGTTACTTGCGTCAGACGTGCATCCTGTCTGCGACTGCAAATTTTCTTGACTGCCGTAGAACATTTTATTGCAGCGAGTGAAGATTCTGCGGCTGTTATACGGCAGGCTACGAGGTCAAAGACTGTTGCGTGCCCCTTGCGTCACACCCACGATTTCACACAAAGTTTGCCCGTAGCTGGTAATACGGCCAGCTGTTCCCAACGCCTTATATGAAACCATTGATTTTTTTGTCATCTTATATGATACCATTGATTTTATAGCCATCTAAATTGAAACCACTAATTTTTTAGTAATTTTATTTGAAACTACTGACGTTTTAGCAATTTTATATGAACCAACTAATTCTTCTAGACCTCTTATATGCTACTACTGATTTTTTAGCCATTTTATAGGAAACCACTGATGTTTTACCCATCTTAGTTGAAAACACTGCTATTTCAGCAGTCTTACATGGACCCACAATTTTTTTTTCAGCCATCTTATATGATACTACTGATTTTTTATACATCTTATAGGGAACCATTTTTTTTTTAACCACCTTCTATGAAACCACTGATTTTATAGTCATCTTATTTGCTACCAGTGATTTTTTATCCATCTTATAGGAATCCCCTGATTTTTTAGGTATCTTATTTGAAACCACTGATCTTTTAGCAGTCTTATAAGAACCCATTGATTTTCTAGCCATATCATATGCTACTGCTGATTTTTAGCCATTTTATAGGAAACCACTGATTTTTAGCCACCATATAAAAACTCGGATTTTTTAGCCATCTTTAATGAAACCATTGATTTCAGCCATCTTATATGAAACCACTGAACTTCCAACTATCTTATACGAAACTTGATTTTTAGCCATCTAATATTAAACCACTGATTTTTTAGCTATCTTATATGAAACCAATTATTTTCAGCCATCTTATATGAAACCACGGTTTTTTAGTCATCTCATGGGAAACCACCATCTTTTATGAATCCACAGATTTTTTTAGTCATGCTGTAGAAAACAACTAATTTTTTTTGTCATCTTATATGAAACCACTGATTTTTTTGCCATCTTGTGGAAAACCACTGATATTTAAGCAATTTTATATGCTACCACTTATTTTTAGTTAGTATATATGAAACCACTTATTTTCTAGCCATCTTGTAGGAAGCCACTGATTTTTTAGTCATCTTATATGAAACCACTGATCTTATATGAAACCATCGATTCGTTATGCTATCTTATCTGAAACCACTGATTAATTTAGTCATCTTAAAGGAAACCACTAATTTTTTAGCCATCTTATATGAAACCACTGATATTTAAGACATTTTAAATGATGCACCTGATTTTTTGGCAGTATATATGCACCACTATTTTTTTTGCCATCTTATATGAAATCACTGAATTTTTAGCCATTTCATATGCTACCACTGGTTTTTAGCCATTTTATATGAAACCACTTACTTTTTAGCCATCTTTTGGGAAACCAGTGATCTTTTTTAGTCATCTTATATGATACCACTGATTTATAGCCAGGCAATATGAAACCACCTATTTTTTCCAATCTTGTACAAAACCAATGATTTTATAGTCATCTTTTATGAAACAACTGATTTTTTTAGCAATGTTATATAAAGCCACTGATTTTTTTAGGTATATTATATGGAACCACTGATATTCAAGAAATTTTATATGCCACCACTTATTTTTAGCTAGTATATATGAAACCACTTATTTTTTAGTCATCTTATATGAAACCACTGATTATTCTAGGAATTTTATAGGAAACTACAGGTTTATTTATCCTTCATATTGGAAATCACTAATTTTCTAGCCATATATGAAATAACTTATTTTTATGTCATTTTATATGCTACCACTCATTTTTAGCCAGTTAATATGAAATCACTAGTATATTCGCCATCTTATAGGAAACCACTAATCTTAGCTATCCTATATGAAACCACTGATTTTTTTTTTGGCATCTTATATGAAATCACTGAATTTTTAGCCATTTCATATGCTACCACTGGTTTTTAGCCATTTTATATGAAACCACTGATTTTTAAGACATCTTATAGGAAACCACTGATTTTTTTTTTGCCATCTTATATGAAATCACTGAATTTTTAGCCATTTCATATGCTACCACTGGTTTTTAGCCATTTTAAATGAAACCACTGATTTTTTTATTACCATCTTATATGAAATCACTGAAGTTTTTGCCATTTCATATGCTACCACTGTTTTTAGCCATTTTATATGAAACCACTGATTTTTTTTATTGCCATTTTATATGAAACATCTGATTTTTAAGACATCTTATAGAAAACCACTGATTTCTTTTTTTTTTCTTTTTTTTGCCATCTTATATGAAATCACTGAATTTTTAGCCATTACATATGCTACCACTGGTTTTTAGCCATTTTATATGAAACCACTGATTTTTTTAGACATCTTATAGGAAACCACAGATTTTTTTTTTTTTTGCCATCTTATATGAAATCACTGAATTTTTAGCCATTTCATATGCTACCACTGGTTTTTGGCCATTTTATATGAAACCACTGATTTTTAAGACATCTTATAGGAAACCACTGATTTTTTTTTTGCCATTTTATATGAAATCACTGAATTTTTAGCCATTTCACATGCTACCACTGGTTTTTAGCCATTTTATATGAAACCACTGATTTTTTAGACATCTTATAAGAAACCACTGATTTTTTTTTTGCCATCTTATATGAAATCACTGAATTTTTAGCCATTTCATATGCTACCACTGGTTTTTAGCCATTTTATATGAAACCACTGATTTTTTAGACATCTTATAAGAAACAACTGATTTTTTTTGCCATCTTATATGAAATCACTGAATTTTTAGCCATTTCATATGCTACCACTGGTTTTTAGCCATTTTATATGAAACCACTGATTTTTTAGACATCTTATAGGAAACCACTGATTTTTTTTTTGCCATCTTATATGAAATCACTGAATTTTTAGCCATTTCATATGCTACCACTGGTTTTTAGCCATTTTATATGAAACCACTGATTTTTTAGACATCTTATAGGAAACCACTGATTTTTTTTTTTGCCATCTTACATGAAATCACTGAATTTTTAGCCATTTCATATGCTACCACAGGTTTTTAGCCATTTTATATGAAACCACTGATTTTTTAGACATCTTATAGGAAACCAATGATTTTTTTTTGCCATCTTATATGAAATCACTGAATTTTTAGCCATTTCATATGCTACCACTGGTTTTTAGCCATTTTATATGAAACCACTGATTTTTTAGACATCTTATTAGAAACCACTGATTTTTTTTTTGCCATCTTATATGAAATCACTAAATTTTTAGCCATTTCATATGGCTACCACTGGTTTTTAGCCATTTTATATGAAACCACTGATTTTTTAGACATCTTATAAGAAACCACTGTTTTTTTTTTTGCCATCTTATATGAAATCACTGAATTTTTAGCCATTTCATATGCTACCACTGGTTTTTAGCCATTTTATATGAAACCACTGATTTTTTAGACATCTTATAGGAAACCACTAATTTTTTTTTTGCCATCTTATATGAAATCACTGAATTTTTAGCCATTTCATATGCTACCACTGGTTTTTAGCCATTTTATATGAAACCACTGATTTTTTAGACATCTTATAGGAAACCACTAATTTTTTTTTTGCCATCTTATATGAAATCACTGAATTTTTAGCCATTTCATATGCTACCACTGGTTTTTAGCCATTTTATATGAAACCGCTGATTTTTTAGACATCTTATAAGAAACAACTGATTTTTTTTGCCATCTTATATGAAATCACTGAATTTTTAGCCATTTCATATGCTACCACTGGTTTTTAGCCATTTTATATGAAACCACTGATTTTTTAGACATCTTATAGGAAACCACTGATTTTTTTTTTGCCATCTTATATGAAATCACTGAATTTATAGCCATTTCATATGCTACCACTGGTTTTTAGCCATTTTATATGAAACCACTGATTTTTTAGACATCTTATAGGAAACCACTGATTTTTTTTTTGCCATCTTACATGAAATCACTGAATTTTTAGCCATTTCATATGCTACCACAGGTTTTTAGCCATTTTATATGAAACCACTGATTTTTTAGACATCTTATAGGAAACCACTGATTTTTTTTTTGCCATCTTATATGAAATCACTGAATTTTTAGCCATTTCATATGCTACCACTGGTTTTTAGCCATTTTATATGAAACCACTGATTTTTTAGACATCTTATAGAAACCACTGATTTTTTTTTGCCATCTTATATGAAATCACTGAATTTTTAGCCATTTCATATGCTACCACTGGTTTTTAGCCATTTTATATGAAACCACTGATTTTTTAGACATCTTATAGGAAACCACTGATTTTTTTTTTTGCCATCTTATATGAAATCACTGAATTTTTAGCCATTTCATATGCTACCACTGGTTTTTAGCCATTTTATATGAAACCACTGATTTTTTAGACATCTTATAGGAAACCACTATTTTTTTTTTGCCATCTTATATGAAATCACTGAATTTTTAGCCATTTCATATGCTACCACTGGTTTTTAGCCATTTTATATGAAACCACTGATTTTTTAGACATCTTATAGGAAACCACTGATTTTTTTTTTTTTGCCATCTTATATGAAATCACTGAATTTTTAGCCATTTCATATGCTACCACTGGTTTTTAGCCATTTTATATGAAACCACTGATTTTTTAGACATCTTATAGGAAACCACTGATTTTTTTTTTTTTTGCCATCTTATATGAAATCACTGAATTTTTAGCCATTTCATATGCTACCACTGGTTTTTAGCCATTTTATATGAAACCACTGATTTTTTAGACATCTTATAGGAAACCACTGATTTTTTTTGCCATCTTATATGAAATCACTGAATTTTTAGCCATTTCATATGCTACCACAGGTTTTTAGCCATTTTATATGAAACCACTGATTTTTTAGACATCTTATAGGAAACCACTGATTTTTTTTTTGCCATCTTATATGAAATCACTGAATTTTTAGCCATTTCATATGCTACCACTGGTTTTTAGCCATTTTATATGAAACCACTGATTTTTTAGACATCTTATAGGAAACCACTGATTTTTTTTTGCCATCTTATATGAAATCACTGAATTTTTAGCCATTTCATATGCTACCACTGGTTTTTAGCCATTTTATATGAAACCACTGATTTTTTAGACATCTTATAGGAAACCACTGTTTTTTTTTGCCATCTTATATGAAATCACTGAATTTTTAGCCATTTCATATGCTACCACTGGTTTTTAGCCATCTTATATGAAACCACTGATTTTTTAGACATCTTATAGGAAACCACTGATTTTTTTTTTTTTTGCCATCTTATATGAAATCACTGAATTTTTAGCCATTTCATATGCTACCACTGGTTTTTAGCCATTTTATATGAAACCACTGATTTTTTAGACATCTTATAGGAAACCACTGATTTTTTTTTTTTTTGCCATCTTATATGAAATCACTGAATTTTTAGCCATTTCATATGCTACCACAGGTTTTTAGCCATTTTATATGAAACCACTGATTTTAGACATCTTATAGGAAACACTGATTTTTTTTTTTGCCATCTTATATGAAATCACTGAATTTTTAGCCATTTCATATGCTACCACTGGTTTTTAGCCATTTTATTGAAACCACTGATTTTTAGACATCTTATAGGAAACCACTGATTTTTTTTGCCATCTTATATGAAATCACTGAATTTTTAGCCATTTCATATGCTACCACTGGTTTTTAGCCATTTTATATGAAACCACTGATTTTTTAGACATCTTATAGGAAACCACTGATTTTTTTTTTTGCCATCTTATATGAAATCACTGAATTTTTAGCCATTTCATATGCTACCACTGGTTTTTAGCCATTTTATATGAAACCACTGATTTTTTAGACATCTTATAGGAAACCACTAATTTTTTTTTTTGCCATCTTATATGAAATCACTGAATTTTTAGCCATTTCATATGCTACCACTGGTTTTTAGCCATTTTATATGAAACCACTGATTTTTTAGACATCTTATAAGAAACAACTGATTTTTTTTGCCATCTTATATGAAATCACTGAATTTTTAGCCATTTCATATGCTACCACTGGTTTTTAGCCATTTTATATGAAACCACTGATTTTTAGACATCTTATAGGAAACCACTGATTTTTTTTTGCCATCTTATATGAAATCACTGAATTTTTAGCCATTTCATATGCTACCACTGGTTTTTAGCCATTTTATATGAAACCACTGATTTTTTAGACATCTTATAGGAAACCACTGATTTTTTTTTTGCCATCTTATATGAAATCACTGAATTTTTAGCCATTTCATATGCTACCACTGGTTTTTAGCCATTTTATATGAAACCACTGATTTTTTAGACATCTTATAGGAAACCACTGATTTTTTTTTTGCCATCTTATATGAAATCACTGAATTTTTAGCCATTTCATATGCTACCACTGGTTTTTAGCCATTTTATATGAAACCACTGATTTTTTAGACATCTTATAGGAAACCACTGATTTTTTTTTGCCATCTTATATGAAATCACTGAATTTTTAGCCATTTCATATGCTACCACTGGTTTTTAGCCATTTTATATGAAACCACTGATTTTTTAGACATCTTATAGGAAACCACTGATTTTTTTTTTGCCATCTTATATGAAATCACTGAATTTTTAGCCATTTCATATGCTACCACTGGTTTTTAGCCATTTTATATGAAACCACTGATTTTTTAGACATCTTATAGGAAACCACTGATTTTTTTTTTGCCATCTTATATGAAATCACTGAATTTTTAGCCATTTCATATGCTACCACTGGTTTTTAGCCATTTTATATGAAACCACTGATTTTTTAGACATCTTATAGGAAACCACTGATTTTTTTTTTGCCATCTTATATGAAATCACTGAATTTTTAGCCATTTCATATGCTACCACTGGTTTTTAGCCATTTTATATGAAACCACTGATTTTTTAGACATCTTATAGGAAACCACTGATTTTTTTTTGCCATCTTATATGAAATCACTGAATTTTTAGCCATTTCATATGCTACCACTGGTTTTTAGCCATTTTATATGAAACCACTGATTTTTTAGACATCTTATAGGAAACCACTGATTTTTTTTTTTGCCATCTTATATGAAATCACTGAATTTTTAGCCATTTCATATGCTACCACTGGTTTTTAGCCATTTTATATGAAACCACTGATTTTTTAGACATCTTATAGGAAACCACTGATTTTTTTTTGCCATCTTATATGAAATCACTGAATTTTTAGCCATTTCATATGCTACCACTGGTTTTTAGCCATTTTATATGAAACCACTGATTTTTTAGACATCTTATAGGAAACCACTGATTTTTTTTTTTGCCATCTTATATGAAATCACTGAATTTTTAGCCATTTCATATGCTACCACTGGTTTTTAGCCATTTTATATGAAACCACTGATTTTTTAGACATCTTATAGGAAACCACTGATTTTTTTTTGCCATCTTATATGAAATCACTGAATTTTTAGCCATTTCATATGCTACCACTGGTTTTTAGCCATTTTATATGAAACCACTGATTTTTTAGACATCTTATAGGAAACCACTGATTTTTTTTGCCATCTTATATGAAATCACTGAATTTTTAGCCATTTCATATGCTACCACTGGTTTTTAGCCATTTTATATGAAACCACTGATTTTTTAGACATCTTATAGGAAACCACTGATTTTTTTTTTTTGCCATCTTATATGAAATCACTGAATTTTTAGCCATTTCATATGCTACCACAGGTTTTTAGCCATTTTATATGAAACCACTGATTTTTTAGACATCTTATAGGAAACCACTGATTTTTTTTTTTTTTTGCCATCTTATATGAAATCACTGAATTTTTAGCCATTTCATATGCTACCACTGGTTTTTAGCCATTTTATATGAAACCACTGATTTTTTAGACATCTTATAGGAAACCACTGATTTTTTTTTGCCATCTTATATGAAATCACTGAATTTTTAGCCATTTCATATGCTACCACAGGTTTTTAGCCATTTTATATGAAACCACTGATTTTTTAGACATCTTATAGGAAACCACTGATTTTTTTTTTGCCATCTTATATGAAATCACTGAATTTTTAGCCATTTCATATGCTACCACTGGTTTTTAGCCATTTTATATGAAACCACTGATTTTTTAGACATCTTATAGGAAACCACTGATTTTTTTTTTTGCCATCTTATATGAAATCACTGAATTTTTAGCCATTTCATATGCTACCACTGGTTTTTAGCCATTTTATATGAAACCACTGATTTTTTAGACATCTTATAGGAAACCACTGATTTTTTTTTTTGCCATCTTCATATGAAATCACTGAATTTTTAGCCATTTCATATGCTACCACTGGTTTTTAGCCATTTTATATGAAACCACTGATTTTTTAGACATCTTATAGGAAACCACTGATTTTTTTTTTTGCCATCTTATATGAAATCACTGAATTTTTAGCCATTTCATATGCTACCACTGGTTTTTAGCCATTTTATATGAAACCACTGATTTTTTAGACATCTTATAGGAAACCACTGATTTTTTTTTTTGCCATCTTATATGAAATCACTGAATTTTTAGCCATTTCATATGCTACCACTGGTTTTTAGCCATTTTATATGAAACCACTGATTTTTTAGACATCTTATAGGAAACCACTGATTTTTTTTTTTGCCATCTTATATGAAATCACTGAATTTTTAGCCATTTCATATGCTACCACTGGTTTTTAGCCATTTTATATGAAACCACTGATTTTTTAGACATCTTATAGGAAACCACTGATTTTTTTTTTGCCATCTTATATGAAATCACTGAATTTTTAGCCATTTCATATGCTACCACTGGTTTTTAGCCATTTTATATGAAACCACTGATTTTTTAGACATCTTATAGGAAACCACTGATTTTTTTTTTGCCATCTTATATGAAATCACTGAATTTTTAGCCATTTCATATGCTACCACTGGTTTTTAGCCATTTTATATGAAACCACTGATTTTTTAGACATCTTATAGGAAACCACTGTTTTTTTTTTGCCATCTTATATGAAATCACTGAATTTTTAGCCATTTCATATGCTACCACAGGTTTTTAGCCATTTTATATGAAACCACTGATTTTTTAGACATCTTATAGGAAACCACTGATTTTTTTTTGCCATCTTATATGAAATCACTGAATTTTTAGCCATTTCATATGCTACCCAGGTTTTTAGCCATTTTATATGAAACCACTGATTTTTTAGACATCTTATAGGAAACCACTGATTTTTTTTTGCCATCTTATATGAAATCACTGAATTTTTAGCCATTTCATATGCTACCAAGGTTTTTAGCCATTTTATATGAAACCACTGATTTTTTAGACATCTTATAGGAAACCACTGATTTTTTTTTGCCATCTTATATGAAATCACTGAATCATTTCTGAATTTTTAGCCATTTCATATGCTACCACTGGTTTTTAGCCATTTTATATGAAACCACTGATTTTTTAGACATCTTATAGGAAACCACTAATTTTTTTTTTTGCCATCTTATATGAAATCACTGAATTTTTAGCCATTTCATATGCTACCACTGGTTTTTAGCCATTTTATATGAAACCACTGATTTTTTAGACATCTTATAGGAAACCACTGATTTTTTTTTTTGCCATCTTATATGAAATCACTGAATTTTTAGCCATTTCATATGCTACCACTGGTTTTTAGCCATTTTATATGAAACCACTGATTTTTTAGACATCTTATAGGAAACCACTGATTTTTTTTTGCCATCTTATATGAAATCACTGAATTTTTAGCCATTTCATGCTACCACTGGTTTTTAGCCATTTTATATGAAACCACTGATTTTTTAGACATCTTATAGGAAACCACTGATTTTTTTTTGCCATCTTATATGAAATCACTGAATTTTTAGCCATTTCATATGCTACCACTGGTTTTTAGCCATTTTATATGAAACCACTGATTTTTTAGACATCTTATAGGAAACCACTGATTTTTTTTTTAGCCATCTTATATGAAATCACTGAATTTTTAGCCATTTCATATGCTACCACTGGTTTTTAGCCATTTTATATGAAACCACTGATTTTTTAGACATCTTATAGGAAACCACTGATTTTTTTTATTGCCATCTTATATGAAATCACTGAATTTTTAGCCATTTCATATGCTAATTTTTAGCCATTTCATATGCTACCACTGGTTTTTAGCCATTTTATATGAAACCACTGATTTTTTAGACATCTTATAGGAAACCACTTTTTTTTTGCCATCTTATATGAAATCACTGAATTTTTAGCCATTTCATATGCTACCACTGGTTTTTAGCCATTTTATATGAAACCACTGATTTTTTAGACATCTTATAGGAAACCACTGATTTTTTTTTGCCATCTTATATGAAATCACTGAATTTTTAGCCATTTCATATGCTACCACTGGTTTTTAGCCATTTTATATGAAACCACTGATTTTTTAGACATCTTATAGGAAACCACTGATTTTTTTTTTGCCATCTTATATGAAATCACTGAATTTTTAGCCATTTCATATGCTACCACTGGTTTTTAGCCATTTTATATGAAACCACTGATTTTTTAGACATCTTATAGGAAACCACTGATTTTTTTTTGCCATCTTATATGAAATCACTGAATTTTTAGCCATTTCATATGCTACCACTGGTTTTTAGCCATTTTATATGAAACCACTGATTTTTTAGACATCTTATAGGAAACCACTGATTTTTTTTTTGCCATCTTATATGAAATCACTGAATTTTTAGCCATTTCATATGCTACCACTGGTTTTTAGCCATTTTATATGAAACCACTGATTTTTTAGACATCTTATAGGAAACCACTGATTTTTTTTTTGCCATCTTATATGAAATCACTGAATTTTTAGCCATTTCATATGCTACCACTGGTTTTTAGCCATTTTATATGAAACCACTGATTTTTTAGACATCTTATAGGAAACCACTGATTTTTTTTTTTGCCATCTTATATGAAATCACTGAATTTTTAGCCATTTCATATGCTACCACTGGTTTTTAGCCATTTTATATGAAACCACTGATTTTTTAGACATCTTATAGGAAACCACTGATTTTTTTTTGCCATCTTATATGAAATCACTGAATTTTTAGCCATTTCATATGCTACCACTGGTTTTTAGCCATTTTATATGAAACCACTGATTTTTTAGACATCTTATAGGAAACCACTGATTTTTTTTTTTGCCATCTTATATGAAATCACTGAATTTTTAGCCATTTCATATGCTACCACTGGTTTTTAGCCATTTTATATGAAACCACTGATTTTTTAGACATCTTATAGGAAACCACTGATTTTTTTTTTTTGCCATCTTATATGAAATCACTGAATTTTTAGCCATTTCATATGCTACCACTGGTTTTTAGCCATTTTATATGAAACCACTGATTTTTTAGACATCTTATAAGGAAACCACTGATTTTTTTTTTGCCATCTTATATGAAATCACTGAATTTTTAGCCATTTCATATGCTACCACTGGTTTTTAGCCATTTTATATGAAACCACTGATTTTTTAGACATTTAAGGAAACCACTGATTTTTTTTGCCATCTTATATGAAATCACTGAATTTTTAGCCATTTCATATGCTACCACTGGTTTTTAGCCATTTTATATGAAACCACTGATTTTTTAGACATCTTATAGGAAACCACTGATTTTTTTTTTGCCATCTTATATGAAATCACTGAATTTTTAGCCATTTCATATGCTACCACTGGTTTTTAGCCATTTTATATGAAACCACTGATTTTTTAGACATCTTATAGGAAACCACTGATTTTTTTTTTTGCCATCTTATATGAAATCACTGAATTTTTAGCCATTTCATATGCTACCACTGGTTTTTAGCCATTTTATATGAAACCACTGATTTTTTAGACATCTTATAGGAAACCACTGATTTTTTTTTGCCATCTTATATGAAATCACTGAATTTTTAGCCATTTCATATGCTACCACTGGTTTTTAGCCATTTTATATGAAACCACTGATTTTTTAGACATCTTATAGGAAACCACTGATTTTTTTTTTGCCATCTTATATGAAATCACTGAATTTTTAGCCATTTCATATGCTACCACTGGTTTTTAGCCATTTTATATGAAACCACTGATTTTTTAGACATCTTATAGGAAACCACTGATTTTTTTTTGCCATCTTATATGAAATCACTGAATTTTTAGCCATTTCATATGCTACCACTGGTTTTTAGCCATTTTATATGAAACCACTGATTTTTTAGACATCTTATAGGAAACCACTGATTTTTTTTTTGCCATCTTATATGAAATCACTGAATTTTTAGCCATTTCATATGCTACCACAGGTTTTTAGCCATTTTATATGAAACCACTGATTTTTTAGACATCTTATAGGAAACCACTGATTTTTTTTTTGCCATCTTATATGAAATCACTGAATTTTTAGCCATTTCATATGCTACCACTGGTTTTTAGCCATTTTATATGAAACCACTGATTTTTTAGACATCTTATAGGAAACCACTGATTTTTTTTTTTTTTGCCATCTTATATGAAATCACTGAATTTTTAGCCATTTCATATGCTACCACTGGTTTTTAGCCATTTTATATGAAACCACTGATTTTTTAGACATCTTATAGGAAACCACTGATTTTTTTTTTTGCCATCTTATATGAAATCACTGAATTTTTAGCCATTTCATATGCTACCACTGGTTTTTAGCCATTTTATATGAAACCACTGATTTTTAAGACATCTTATAGGAAACCACTGATTTTTTTTTGCCATCTTATATGAAATCACTGAATTTTTAGCCATTTCATATGCTACCACTGGTTTTTAGCCATTTTATATGAAACCACTGATTTTTTAGACATTTATAGGAAACCACTGATTTTTTTTTTTTGCCATCTTATATGAAATCACTGAATTTTTAGCCATTTCATATGCTACCACTGGTTTTTAGCCATTTTATATGAAACCACTGATTTTTTAGACATCTTATAAGGAAACCACTGATTTTTTTTTTTGCCATCTTATATGAAATCACTGAATTTTTAGCCATTTCATATGCTACCACTGGTTTTTAGCCATTTTATATGAAACCACTGATTTTTTGGACATCTTATAGGAAACCACTGATTTTTTTTTTGCCATCTTATATGAAATCACTGAATTTTTAGCCATTTCATATGCTACCACTGGTTTTTAGCCATTTTATATGAAACACTGATTTTTTAGACATTTATAGGAAACCACTGATTTTTTTTTTGCCATCTTATATGAAATCACTGAATTTTTAGCCATTTCATATGCTACCACTGGTTTTTAGCCATTTTATATGAAACCACTGATTTTTTTTTTTTTTTTTTGCCATCTTATATGAAATCACTGAATTTTAGCCATTTCATATGCTACCACTGGTTTTTAGCCATTTTATATGAAACCACTGATTTTTTAGACATCTTATAGGAAACCACTGATTTTTTTTTTGCCATCTTATATGAAATCACTGAATTTTTAGCCATTTCATATGCTACCACTGGTTTTTAGCCATTTTATATGAAACCACTGATTTTTTAGACATCTTATAGGAAACCACTGATTTTTTTTTTTGCCATCTTATATGAAATCACTGAATTTTTAGCCATTTCATATGCTACCACTGGTTTTTAGCCATTTTATATGAAACCACTGATTTTTTAGACATCTTATAGGAAACCACTGATTTTTTTTTTTGCCATCTTATATGAAATCACTGAATTTTTAGCCATTTCATATGCTACCACTGGTTTTTAGCCATTTTATATGAAACCACTGATTTTTTAGACATCTTATAGGAAACCACTGATTTTTTTTTTTGCCATCTTATATGAAATCACTGAATTTTTAGCCATTTCATATGCTACCACTGGTTTTTAGCCATTTTATATGAAACCACTGATTTTTTAGACATCTTATAGGAAACCACTGATTTTTTTTTTGCCATCTTATATGAAATCACTGAATTTTTAGCCATTTCATATGCTACCACTGGTTTTTAGCCATTTTATATGAAACCACTGATTTTTTAGACATCTTATAGGAAACCACTGTTTTTTTTTTTGCCATCTTATATGAAATCACTGAATTTTTAGCCATTTCATATGCTACCACTGGTTTTTAGCCATTTTATATGAAACCACTGATTTTTTAGACATCTTATAGGAAACCACTGATTTTTTTTTGCCATCTTATATGAAATCACTGAATTTTTAGCCATTTCATATGCTACCACTGGTTTTTAGCCATTTTATATGAAACCACTGATTTTTTAGACATCTTATAGGAAACCACTGATTTTTTTTTTGCCATTTATATGAAATCACTGAATTTTTAGCCATTTCATATGCTACCACTGGTTTTTAGCCATTTTATATGAAACCACTGATTTTTTAGACATCTTATAGGAAACCACTGATTTTTTTTTTGCCATCTTATATGAAATCACTGAATTTTTAGCCATTTCATATGCTACCACTAGTTTTTAGCCATTTTATATGAAACCACTGATTTTTTTTTTTGCCATCTTATATGAAATCACTGAATTTTTAGCCATTTCATATGCTACCACTGGTTTTTAGCCATTTTATATGAAACCACTGATTTTTTAGACATCTTATAGGAAACCACTGATTTTTTTTTGCCATCTTATATGAAATCACTGAATTTTTAGCCATTTCATATGCTACCACTGGTTTTTAGCCATTTTATATGAAACCACTGATTTTTTAGACATCTTATAGGAAACCACTGATTTTTTTTTTTTGCCATCTTATATGAAATCACTGAATTTTTAGCCATTTCATATGCTACCACTGGTTTTTAGCCATTTTATATGAAACCACTGATTTTTTAGACATCTTATAGGAAACCACTGATTTTTTTTTTGCCATCTTATATGAAATCACTGAATTTTTAGCCATTTCATATGCTACCACTGGTTTTTAGCCATTTTATATGAAACCACTGATTTTTAGACATCTTTAGGAAACCACTGATTTTTTTTTTGCCATCTTATATGAAATCACTGAATTTTTAGCCATTTCATATGCTACCACTGGTTTTAGCCATTTTATATGAAACCACTGATTTTTAAGACATCTTATAGGAAACCACTGATTTTTTTTTTGCCATCTTATATGAAATCACTGAATTTTTAGCCATTTCATATGCTACCACTGGTTTTTAGCCATTTTATATGAAACCACTGATTTTTTAGACATCTTATAAGAAACCACTGATTTTTTTTTTGCCATCTTATATGAAATCACTGAATTTTTAGCCATTTCATATGCTACCACTGGTTTTTAGCCATTTTATATGAAACCACTGATTTTTTAGACATCTTATAGGAAACCACTGATTTTTTTTTTGCCATCTTATATGAAATCACTGAATTTTTAGCCATTTCATATGCTACCACTGGTTTTTAGCCATATTTTATGAAACCACTGATTTTTTAGACATCTTATAGGAAACCACTGATTTTTTTTTTGCCATCTTATATGAAATCACTGAATTTTTAGCCATTTCATATGCTACCACTGGTTTTTAGCCATTTTATATGAAACCACTGATTTTTAGACATCTTATAGGAAACCACTGATTTTTTTTTGCCATCTTATATGAAATCACTGAATTTTTAGCCATTTCATATGCTACCACAGGTTTTTAGCCATTTTATATGAAACCACTGATTTTTTAGACATCTTATAGGAAACCACTGATTTTTTTTTGCCATCTTATATGAAATCACTGAATTTTTAGCCATTTCATATGCTACCACTGGTTTTTAGCCATTTTATATGAAACTACTGATTTTTTAGACATCTTATAGGAAACCACTGATTTTTTTTTTCTTTTTGCCATCTTATATGAAATCACTGAATTTTTAGCCATTTCATTTGCTACCACAGGTTTTTAGCCATTTTATATGAAACCACTGATTTTAGACATCTTATAGGAAACAACTGATTTTTTTTTGCCATTTTATATGAAATCACGAATTTTTAGCCATTTCATATGCTACCACTGGTTTTTAGCCATTTTATATGAAACCACTGATTTTTAGACATCTTATAGGAAACCACTGATTTTTTTTTTGCCATCTTATATGAAATCACTGAATTTTTAGCCATTTCATATGCTACCACTGGTTTTTAGCCATTTTATATGAAACCACTGATTTTTTAGACATCTTATAGGAAACCACTGATTTTTTTTTTGCCATTTTATATGAAATCACTGAATTTTTAGCCATTTCATATGCTACCACTGGTTTTTAGCCATTTTATATGAAACCACTGATTTTTTAGACATCTTATAGGAAACCACTGATTTTTTTTGCCATCTTATATGAAATCACTGAATTTTTAGCCATTTCATATGCTACCACTGGTTTTTAGCCATTTTATATGAAACCACTGATTTTTTGGACATCTTATAGGAAACCACTGATTTTTTTTTTGCCATCTTATATGAAATCACTGAATTTTTAGCCATTTCATATGCTACCACTGGTTTTTAGCCATTTTATATGAAACCACTGATTTTTTAGACATGTTATAGGAAACCACTGATTTTTTTTTTGCCATCTTATATGAAATCACTGAATTTTTAGCCATTTCATATGCTACCACTGGTTTTTAGCCATTTTATATGAAACCACTGAATTTTTTTTTTTTTTTTGCCATCTTATATGAAATCATTGAATTTTCAGCCATTTCATATGCTACCACTGGTTTTTAGCCATTTTATATGAAACCACTGATTTTTTAGACATCTTATAGGAAACCACTGATTTTTTTTTGCCATCTTATATGAAATCACTGAATTTTTAGCCATTTCATATGCTACCACTGGTTTTTAGCCATTTTATATGAAACCACTGATTTTTTTAGACATCTTATAGGAAACCACTGATTTTTTTTTTGCCATCTTATATGAAATCACTGAATTTTTAGCCATTTCATATGCTATCACTGGTTTTTAGCCATTTTATATGAAACCACTGATTTTTTAGACATCCTATAGGAAACCACTGATTTTTTTTTTGCCATCTTATATGAAATCACTGAAATTTTAGCCATTTCATATGCTACCACTGGTTTTTAGCCATTTTATATGAAACTACTGATTTTTTAGACATCTTATAGGAAACCACTGATTTTTTTCTTCTTTTTGCCATCTTATATGAAATCCTGAATTTTTAGCCATTTCATTTGCTACCACAGGTTTTTAGCCATTTTATATGAAACCACTGATTTTTTAGACATGTCATAGGAAACAACTGATTTTTTTTTGCCATCTTATATGAAATCACTGAATTTTTAGCCATTTCATTTGCTACCACAGGTTTTTAGCCATTTTATATGAAACCACTGATTTTTAGACATCTTATAGGAAACAACTGATTTTTTTTGCCATCTTATATGAAATCACTGAATTTTAGCCATTTCATATGCTACCACTGGTTTTTAGCCATTTTATTTGAAACCACTGATTTTTAAGACATCTTATAGGAAACCACTGATTTTTTTTTTGCCATCTTATATGAAATCACTGAATTTTTAGCCATTTCATATGCTACCACTGGTTTTTAGCCATTTTATATGAAACCACTGATTTTTTAGACATCTTATAGGAAACCACTGATTTTTTCTTTTTGCCATTTTATATGAAATCACTGAATTTTTAGCCATTTCATATGCTACCTCTGGTTTTTAGCCATCTTATATGAAACCACTGATTTTTCAGACATCTTATAGGAAACCACTGATTTTTTTTTTGCCATCTTATATGAAATCACTGAATTTTTAGCCATTTCATATGCTACCACTAGTTTTTAGCCATTTTATATGAAACCACTGATTTTTTAGACATCTTATAGGAAACCACTGATTTTTTTTTTTTTTGCCATCTTATATGAAATCACTGAATTTTTAGCCATTTCATTTGCTACCACAGATTTTTAGCCATTTTTTATGAAACCACTGATTTTTTAGACATCTTATAGGAAACCACTGATTTTTTTTTTGCCATCTTATATGAAATCACTGGATTTTTAGCCATATCATAAGTTACCACAGGTTTTTAGCCATTTCATATGCTACCACTGGTTTTTAGCCATTTATATGAAACCACTGATTTTTTAGACATCTTATAGGAAACCACTGATTTTTTTTTCTTTTGCCATCTTATATGCAATCACTGAAATTTTAGCCATTTCATATGCTACCACTGGTTTTTAGACATTTTATATGAAACCACTGATTTTTTAGACATCTCATAGTAAACCACTGATTTTTTTTTTGCCATCTTATATGAAATCACTGAAATTTTAGCCATTTCATATGCTACCACTGGTTTTTAGCCATTTTATATGAAACCACTGACTTTTTAGACATCTTATAGGAAACCAATGATTTTTTTTATTGCCATCTTATATGAAATCACTGAATTTTTAGCCATTTCATATGTTACCACTGGTTTTTAGCCATTTCATATGCTACCACTGGTTTTTAGCCATTTTATATTAAACCACTGATTTTTTAGACATCTTATAGGAAACCACATTTTTTTTTTTGCCATCCTATATGAAATCACTGAATTTTTAGCCATTTCATATGCTACCACAGGTTTTTAGCCATTTTATATGAAACCACTGATTTTTTAGACATCTTATAGGAAACCTCTGATTTTTTTTTATTGCCATTTTATATGAAATCACTGAATTTTTAGCCATTTCACATGCTACCACTGGTTTTTAGCCATTTTATATGAAACCACTGATTTTTTAGACATCTTATAGGAAACCACTGATTTTTTTTATTGCTATCTTATATGAAATCACTGAATATTTAGCCATTTCATAAGCTACCACTGGTTTTCAGCCATTTTATATGAAACCACTGATTTTTTTTATTGCCATCTTATATGAAATCACTGAATTTTTAGCCATTTCATATGCTACCACTGGTTTTTAGCCATTTTATATGAAACCACTGATTTTTTAGACATCTTATAGGAAACCACTAATTTTTTTTTTTGCCATCTTATATGAAATCACTGAATTTTTAGCCATTTCATATGCTACCACTGGTTTTTAGCCATTTTATATGAAACCACTGATTTTTTAGACATTTTATAGGAAACCACTGTTTTTTTTTATTGCCATCTTATATGAAATCACTGAATTTTTAACCATTTCATATGTTACCACAGGTTTTTAGCCATATTATATGAAACCACTGATTTTTTAGACATCTTATAAGAAACCACTGATTTTTTTTTATTGCCATTTTATATGAAATCACTGAATTTTTAGCCATTTCATATACTACCACAGGTTTTCAGCCATTTTAAATGAAACCACTGATATTTTAGACATCTTATAGGAAACCAATAATTTTTTTTTTGCCATCTTATTTGAAATCACTGAATTTTCAGTCATTTCATATACTACCACAGGTTTTTAGCCATTTCATATGCTACCACTGGTTTTTAGCCATTTATATGAAACCACTGATTTTTTAGACATCTTATAGGAAACCAATAATTTTTTTTTTGCCATCTTATTTGAAATCACTGAATTTTTAGTCATTTCATATGCTACCACTGGTTTTTAGCCATTTTATATGAAACCACTGATTTTTTAGACATCTTATGGAAACCACTGTTTTTTTTTGCCATCTTATATGAAATCACTGAATTTTTAGCCATTTCATATGCTACCACTGGTTTTTAGCCATTTTATATGAAACCACTGATTTTTTAGACATCTTATAGGAAATCTCTGATTTTTTTTTTTGCCATCTTATATGAAATCACTGAATTTATAGCCATTTCATTTGCTACCACAGATTTTTAGCTATTTTTTATGAAACCACTGATTTTTTAGACATCTTATAGGAAACCAATGATTTTTTTTTTTGCCATCTTATATGAAATCACTGAATTTTTAGCCATTTCATATGCTACCACTGGTTTTTAGCCATTTTATATGAAACCACTGATTTTTTAGACATGTTATAGGAAACCACTGATTTTTTTTTTGCCATTTTATATGAAATCACTGAATTTTTAGCCATTTCATATGCTACCACTGGTTTTTAGCCATTTTATATGAAACCACTGATTTTTTAGACATCTTATAGGAAACCACTGATTTTTTTTTTTTTGCAATCTTATATGAAATCACTGAATTTTTAGCCATTTCATATGCTACCACTGGTCGTTAGCCATTTTATATGAAACCACTGATTTTTTAGACATCTTATAGGAAACCACTGATTTTTTGTGCCATCTTATATGAAATCACTGAATTTTTAGCCATTTCATATGCTACCACTGGTTTTTAGACATTTTATATGAAAACACTGATTTTTTAGACATCTTATACGAAACCACTGATTTTTTTTTTGCCATCTTATATGAAATCACTGATTTTTTAGCCATTTCATATGCTACCACTGGTTTTTAGCCATTTTATATGAAACCACTGATTTTTAAGACATTTTATAGGAAACCACTGTTTTTTTTTTATTGCCATCTTATATGAAATCACTGAATTTTTAGCCATTTCATATGCTACCACTGGTTTTTAGCCATTTCATATGCTACCACTGGTTTTTAGCCATTTTATATGAAACCACTGATTTTTTGGACATCTTATAGGAAACCACTGATTTTTTTTTTTTGCCATCTTATATTAAATCACTGAATTTTTAGCCATTTCATATGTTACCACAGGTTTTTAGCCATTTTATATGAAACCACTGATTTTTTAGACATCTTATAGGAAACCACTGATTTTTTTTTATTGCCATCTTATATGAAATCACTGAATTTTTAGCCATTTCATATGCTACCACTGGTTTATAGCCATTTTATATGAAACCACTGATTTTTTAGACATCTTATAAGAAACCACCGATTTTTTTTATTGCTATCTTATATGAAATCACTGAATTTTCAGCCATTTCATAAGCTACCACTGGTTTTCAGCCATTTTACATGAAACCACTGATTTTTTAGACATCTTATAGAAAACCACAGATTTTTTTTTTGCCATCTTATATGAAATCACTGAATTTTTAGCCATTTCATATGCTACCACTGGTTTTTAGCCATTTTATATGAAACCACTGATTTTTTAGACATGTTATAGGAAACCACTGATTTTTTTTCGCCATCTTATATGAAATCACTGAATTTTTAGCCATTTCATATGCTACCACTGGTTTTTAGCCTTTTTATATGAAACCACGGATTTTTTAGACATCTTATAGGAAACCACTGATTTTTTTTTCATTGCCATCTTATATGAAATCACTGAATCTTTAGCCATTTCATATGCTACCACTGGTTTTTAGCCATTTTATATGAAACCACTGATTTTTTAGACATCTTATAGGAAACCACTGATTTTTTTTGCCATCAAATACGAAATCACTGAATTTTTAGCCATTTCATATGCTACCACTGGTTTTTAGCCATTTTATATGAAACCACTGATTTTTTAGACATCTTATAGGAAACCACTGATATTTTTTTTTTGCCATCTTATATGAAATCGCTGAATTTTTAGCCATTTCATAGGCTACCACTGGTTTTTAGCCATTTTATATGAAACCACTGATTTTTTAGACATCTTTTAAGAAACCACTGATTTTTTTTTACTGCCATCTTAAATGAAATCACTGAATTTTTAGTCATTTCATATGCTACCACTGGTTTTTAGCCATTTTATATGAAACCACTGATTTTTTAGACATCTTATAAAAAACCACTGATTTTTTTTTCTTGCAATCTTATATGAAATCACTGAATTTTTAGTCATTTCATATGCTACCACTGGTTTTTAGCCATTTTATATGAAACCACTGATATTTTAGACATCTTATAAGAAACCACTGATTTTTTTTATTGCCATCATAAATGAAATCACTGAATTTTTAGCCATTTCATATGCTACCACTGGTTTTCAGCCATTTTATATGAAACCACTGATTTTTTGGACATATTAAAGGAAACCACTGTTTTTTACCCATCTTATGTGAAATCACTGAATTTTTAGCCATTTCATATGCTACCACTAGTTTTTAGCCATTTTATATGAAACCACTGATTTTCAAGACATCTTATAGGAAACCACTGATTTTTTTTTTTTTGCCATCTTATATGAAATCACTGAATTTTTAGCCATTTCATATGCTACCACTGGTTTTTAGCCATATTATATGAAACCACTGATTTTTTAGACATCTTATAGGAAACCACTGATTTTTTTTTGGCATCTTATATGAAATCACTGAAATTTTAGCCATTCCATATGCTACCACTGGTTTTTAGCCATTTTATATGAAACCACTGATTTTTTAGACATCTTATAGGAAATCACTGATTTTTTTTTGCCATCTTATATGAAATCACCGAATTTTTAGCCATTTCATATGCTACCACAGGTTTTTAGCAATTTTATATAAAACCACTGATTTTTTAGACATCTTATAGGAAACCACTGATTTTTTTTTTTGCCATCTTATATGAAATCATTGAATTTTTAGCCATTTCATATGCTACCACTGGTTTTTAGCCATTTTATATGAAACCACTGATTTTTTAGACATCTTATAGGAAACCACTGATTTTTTTTTCTTTTTGCCATCTTATATGAAATCACTGAATTTTTAGCCATTTCATTTGCTACCACAGGTTTTTAGCCATTTTATATGAAACCACTGATTTTTAAACATCTTATAGGAAACAACTGATTTTTTTTGCCATTTTATATGAAATCACTGAATTTTTAGCCATTTCATATGCTACCACTGGTTTTTAGCCATTTTATTTGAAACCACTGATTTTTAAGACATCTTATAGGAAACCACTGATTTTTTTTTTTCCCATCTTATATGAAATCACTGAATTTTTAGCCATTTCATATGCTACCACTGGTTTTTAGCCATTTTATATGAAACCACTGATTTTTTTTTTTGCCATCTTATATGAAAACATTGAATTTTTAGCCATTTCATATGCTACCACTGGTTTTTAGCCATTTTATATGAAACCACTGATTTTTTAGACATCTAATAGGAAACCACTGATTTTTTTTTCTTTTTTTTTTGCCATCTTATGTGAAATCACTGAATTTTTAGCCATTTCATATGCTACCACTGGTTTTTAGCCATTTTATATGAAACCACTGATTTTTTAGACATTTTATAGGAAACAACTGATTTTTTTTTGCCATATTATATGAAATCACTGAATTTTTAGCCATTTCATTTGCTACCACAGGTTTTTAGCCATTTAATATGAAACCACTGATTTTTAGACATCTTATAGGAAACCACTGATTTTTTTTTTCTGTTTGCCATCTTATATGAAATCACTGAATTTTTAGCCATTTCATTTGCTACCACAGGTTTTGAGCCATTTTATATGAAACCACTGATTTTTTAGACATTTTATAGGAAACAACTGATTTTTTTTTGCCATATTATATGAAATCACTGAATTTTTAGCCATTTCATTTGCTACCACAGGTTTTTAGCCATTTAATATGAAACCACTGATTTTTAGACATCTTATAGGAAACAACTGATTTTTTTTTGCCATCTTATATGAAATCACTGAATTTTTAGCCATTTCATATGCTACCACTGGTTTTTTGCCATTTTATTTGAAACCACTGATTTTTAAGACATCTTATAGGAAACCACTGATTTTTTTTTGCCATCTTATATGAAATCACTTAATTTTTAGCCATTTCATATGCTACCACTGGTTTTTAGCCATTTTATATGAAACCACTGATTTTTTAGACATGTTATAGGAAACCACTGATTTTTTTTCCATTTTATATGAAATCACTGAATTTTTAGCCATTTCAAATGGTACCACTGGTTTTTAGTTATCTTATATGAAACCACTGATTTTTTGGACATCTTATAGGAAACCACTGATTTTTTTTTTTGCCATCTTCTATGAAATCACTGAATTTTTAGCCATTTCATATGCTACCACTGGTTCTTAGCCATTTTTTATGAAACCACTGATTTTTTAGACATTTTATAGGAAACCACTGTTTTTTTTTTTATTGCTATCTTATATGAAATCACTGAATTTTTAGCCATTTCATATGCTACCACAGGTTTTTAGCCATTTTATATGAAACCACTGATTTTTTAAACATCTTATAGGAAACCACTGATTTTTTTTTAATTGCCATTTTATATGAAATCACTGAATTTTTAGCCATTTCATATGCTACCACAGGTTTTTAGCCATTTTATATGAAACCACTGATATTTTAGACATCTTATAGGAAACCACTGATTTTTTTTTGCCATCTTATATGAAATCACTGAATTTTTAGCCATTTCATATGCTACCACAGGTTTTTAGCCATTTTATATGAAACCACTGATTTTTTAGACATCTTATAGGAAACCACAGATTTTTTTTTTTTGCCATCTTATATGAAATCACTGAATTTTTAGCCATTTCATATGTTACCACAGGTTTTTAGCCATTTCATAAGCTACCACTGGTTTTTAGCCATTTATATGAAACCACTGATTTTTTAGACATCTTATAGGCAACCACTTTTTTTTTTTTTTGCCATCTTATATGAAATCACTGAATTTTCAGTCATTTCATATGCTACCACTATTTTTTAGCCATTTTATATGAAACCACTGATTTTTTAGACATCTTATAGGAAACCACTGATTTTTTTTTTTGCCATCTTATATGAAATCACTGAATTTTTAGCCATTTCATATGCTACCACTGGTTTTTAGCCATTTTATATGAAACCACTGATTTTTCAGACATCTTATAGGAAACCTCTGATTTTTTTTTTCGCCATCTTATATGAAATCACTGAATTTATAGCCATTTCATTTGCTACCACAGATTTTTAGCTATTTTTTATGAAACCACTGATTTTTTAGACATCTTATAGGAAACCACTGATTTTTTTTTTGGCCATCTTATATGAAATCACTGAATTTTTAGCCATTTCATATGCTACCACTGGTTTTTAGCCATTTTATATGAAACCACTAATTTTTTAGACATCTTATAGGAAACCACTGATTTTTTTTTTTGCAATCTTATATGAAATCACTGAATTTTTAGCCATTTCATATGCTACCACTGGTCGTTAGCCATTTTATATGAAACCACTGATTTTTTAGACATCTTATAGGAAACCACTGATTTTTTTTGCCATCTTATATGAAATCACTGAATTTTTAGCCATTTCATATGCTACCACTGGTTTTTAGACATTTTATATGAAACCACTGATTTTTTAGACATCTTATACGAAACCACTGATTTTTTTTTTGCCATCCTATATGAAATCACCGATTTTTTAGCCATTTCATATGCTACCACAGGTTTTTAGCCATTTTATATGAAACCACTGATTTTTTAGACATCTTATAGGAAACCACCGATTTTTTTTATTGCTATCTTATATGAAATCACTGAATTTTTAGCCATTTCATATGCTACCACTGGTTTTTAGCCATTCCATATGCTACCACTGGTTTTTTAGACATCTTATAGGAAACCACATATTTTTTTTTTGCCATCTTATATGAAACCACTGATTTTTTAGACATCTTATAGGAAACCACATATTTTTTTTTTGCCATCTTATATGAAATCACTGAATTTTTAGCCATTTCATATGTTACCACAGGTTTTTAGCCATTTTATATGAAACCACTGATTTTTTAGACATCTTATAGGAAACCACTGATTTTTTTTATTGCCATCTTATATGAAATCACTGAATTTTTAGCCATTTCATATTCTACCACTGGTTTTTAGCCATTTTATATGAAACCACTGATTTTTTAGACATCTTATAGGAAACCACCGATTTTTTTTATTGTTATCTTATATGAAATCACTGAATTTTTAGCCATTTCATAAGCTACAACTGGTTTTCAGCCATTTTATATGAAACCACTGATTTTTTAGACATCTTATAGAAAACCACAGATTTTTTTTTTTGCCATCTTATATGAAATCACTGAATTTTTAGCCATTTCATATGCTACCACTGGTTTTTAGCCATATTATATGAAACCATTGATTTTCTTTTTTTTGCCATCTTATATGAAATCACTGAATTTTTAGCCATTTCATATGCTACCACTGGTTTTTAGCCATTTTATATGAAACCACTGAATTTTTAGACATGTTATGGGAAACCACTGATTTTTTTTTTTTGAAATTTTATATGAAATCACTGAATTTTTAGCCATTTTATATGCTACCACTGGTTTTTAGCCATCTTATATGAAACCACTGATTTTTTAGACATCTTATAGGAAACCACTGATTTTTTTTTGCCATATTAAATGAAATCACTGAATCTTTAGCCATTTCATATGCTACCACTGGTTTTTAGCCATTTTATTTGAAACCACTGATTTTTAAGACATCTTATAGGAAACCACTGATTTTTTTTGCCATCTTATATGAAATCACTGAATTTTTAGCCATTTCATATGCTACCACTGGTTTTTAGCCATCTTATATGAAACCACTGATTTTTTAGACATGTTATAGGAAACCACTGATTTTTTTTTTTTGCCATTTTATATGAAATCACTGAATTTTTAGCCATTTCATATGCTACCACTTGTTTTTAGCCATCTTATATGAAACTACTGATTTTTTAGACATCTTATAGGAAACCACTGATTTTTTTTTTGCCATCTTATATGAAATCACTGAATTTTTAGCCATTTCATATGCTACCACTGGTTTTTAGCCATTTTATATGAAACCACTGATTTTTTTTTTTTTCCATCTTATATGAAATCATTGAATTTTTAGCCATTTCATATGCTACCACTGGTTTTTAGCCATTTTATAAGAAACCACTGATTTTTTAGACATCTCAAAGGAAACAACTGATTTTTTTTTTTTGCTATCTTATGTGAAATCACTGAATTTTTAGCCATTTCATATGCTACCACTGGTTTTTAGCCATTTTATATGAAACCACTGATTTTTTAGACATCTTATAGGAAACCACTGATTTTTTTTTTTGCCATCTTATATGAAATCACTGAATTTTTAGCCATTTCATATGCTACCACTGGTTTTTAGCCATTTTATATGAAACCACTGATTTTTTAGACATCTTATAGGAAACCACTGATTTTTTTTTGCCATCTTATATGAAATCACTGAATTTTTAGCCATTTCATATGCTACCACTGGTTTTTAGCCATTTTATATGAAACTACTGATTTTTTAGACATCTTATAGGAAACCACTGATTTTTTTTTCTGTTTGCCATCTTATATGAAATCACTGAATTTTTAGCCATTTCATTTGCTACCACAGGTTTTGAGCCATTTTATATGAAACCACTGATTTTTTAGACATTTTATAGGAAACAACTGATTTTTTTTTCCATATTATATGAAATCACTGAATTTTTAGCCATTTCATTTGCTACCACAGGTTTTTAGCCATTTAATATGAAACCACTGATTTTTAGACATCTTATAGGAAACAACTGATTTTTTTTGCCATCTTATATGAAATCACTGAATTTTTAGCCATTTCATATGCTACCACAGGTTTTTAGCCATTTTATTTGAAACCACTGATTTTTAAGACATCTTATAGGAAACCACTTATTTTTTTTTGCCATCTTTTATGAAATCACTGAATTTTTAGCCATTTCATATGCTACCACTGGTTTTTAGCCATTTTATATGAAACCACTGATTTTTTAGACATGTTATAGGAAACCACTGATTTTTTTTTTGCCATCTTATATGAAATCACTGAATTTTTAGCCATTTCATATGCTACCACTGGTTTTTAGCCATCTTATATGAAACCAATGATTTTTCAGACATCTTATAGGAAACCACTGATTTTTTTTTTTTGCCATCTTCTATGAAATCACTGAATTTTTAGCCATTTCATATGCTACCACTGGTTTTTAGCCATTTTTTATGAAACCACTGATTTTTTAGACATTTTATAGGAAACCACTGATTTTTTTCTTCTTTTTGCCATCTTAAATGAAATCACTGAATTTTTAGCCATTTCATACGTTACCACAGGTTTTTAGCCATTTTATATGAAACCACTGATTTTTTAAACATCTTATAGGAAACCACTGATTTTTTTTTATTGCCATTTTATATGAAATCACTGAATTTTTAGCCATTTCATATGCTACCACTGGTTTTTAGCCATTTTATATGAAACCACTGATTTTTTGGACATCTTATAGGAAACCACATATTTTTTTTTTTTTTTTGCCATCTTATATGAAATCACTGAATTTTTAGCCATTTCATATGTTACCACAGGTTTTTAGCCATTTTATATGAAACCACTGATTTTTTAGACATCTTATAGGAAACCACTGATTTTTTTTTATTGCCATCTTATATGAAATCACTGAATTTTTAGCCATTTCATATGCTACCACTGGTTTATAGCCATTTTATATGAAACCACTGATTTTTTAGACATCTTATAAGAAACCACCGATTTTTTTTATTGCTATCTTATATGAAATCACTGAATTTTCAGCCATTTCATAACCTACCACTGGTTTTCAGCCATTTTACATGAAACCACTGATTTTTTAGACATCTTATAGAAAACCACAGATTTTTTTTTTGCCATCTTATATGAAATCACTGAATTTTTAGCCATTTCATATGCTACCACTGGTTTTTAGCCATTTTATATGAAACCACTGATTTTTAGACATGTTATAGGAAACCACTGATTTTTTTTTTGCCATCTTATATGAAATCACTGAATTTTTAGCCATTTCATATGCTACCACTGGTTTTTAGCCTTTTTATATGAAACCACGGATTTTTTAGACATCTTATAGGAAACCACTGATTTTTTTTTCATTGCCATCTTATATGAAATCACTGAATCTTTAGCCATTTCATATGCTACCACTGGTTTTTAGCCATTTTATATGAAACCACTGATTTTTTAGACATCTTATAGTAAACCACTGATTTTTTTTTGCCATCATATACGAAATCACTGAATTTTTAGCCATTTCATATGCTACCACTGGTTTTTAGCCATTTTATATGAAACCACTGATTTTTTAGACATCTTATAGGAAACCACTGATTTTTTTTTTTGCGATCTTATATGAAATCGCTGAATTTTTAGCCATTTCATAGGCTACCACTGGTTTTAAGCCATTTTATATGAAACCACTGATTTTTTAGACATCTTTTAAGAAACCACTTATTTTTTTTTTACTGCCATCTTAAATGAAATCACTGAATTTTTAGTCATTTCATATGCTACCACTGGTTTTTAGCCATTTTATATGAAACCACTGATTTTTTAGACATCTTATAAAAAACCACTGATTTTTTTTTATTGCCATCTTATATGAAATCACTGAATTTTTAGTCATTTCATATGCTACCACAGGTTTTTAGCCATTTTATATGAAACCACTGATATTTTAGACATCTTATAAGAAACCACTGATTTTTTTTATTGCCATCATATATGAAATCACTGAATTTTTAGCCATTTCATATGCTACCACTGGTTTTCAGCCATTTTATATGAAACCACTGATTTTTTGGACATATTAAAGGAAACCACTGTTTTTTACCCATCTTATATGAAATCACTGAATTTTTAGCCATTTCATATGCTACCACTGGTTTTTAGCCATTTTATATGAAACCACTGATTTTTAAGACATCTTATAGGAAACCACTGATTTTTTTTTTGCCATCTTATATGAAATCACTGAATTTTTAGCCATTTCATATGCTACCACTGGTTTTTAGCCATATTATATGAAACCACTGATTTTTTAGACATCTTATAGGAAACCACTGATTTTTTTTTTGCCATCTTATATGAAATCACTGAAATTTTAGCCATTTCATATGCTACCACTGGTTTTTAGCCATTTTATATAAAACCACTGATTTTTTGGACATCTTATAGGAAATCACTGATTTTTTTTTTTGCCATCTTATATGAAATCAATGAATTTTTAGCCATTTCATATGCTACCGCAGGTTTTTAGCAATTTTATATAAAACCACTGATTTTTTAGACATCTTATAGGAAACCACTGATTTTTTTTTTGCCATCTTATATGAAATCATTGAATTTTTAGCCATTTCATATGCTACCACTGGTTTTTAGCCATTTTATATGAAACCACTGATTTTTTAGACATCTTATAGGAAACCACTGATTTTTTTTTCTTTTTGCCATCTTATATGAAATCACTGAATTTTTAGCCATTACATTTGCTACCACAGGTTTTTAGCCATTTTATATGAAACCACTGATTTTTAAACATCTTATAGGAAACAACTGATTTTTTTTTGCCATTTTATATGAAATCACTGAATTTTTAGCCATTTCATATGCTACCACTGGTTTTTAGCCATTTTATTTGAAACCACTGATTTTTAAGACATCTTATAGGAAACCACTGATTTTTTTTTTTGCCATCTTATATGAAATCACTGAATTTTTAGCCATTTCATATGCTACCACTGGTTTTTAGCCATTTTATATGAAACCACTGATTTTTTAGACATGTTATAGGAAACCACTGATTTCTTTTTTGCCATTTTATATGAAATCACTGAATTTTTAGCCATTTCATATGCTACCACTGGTTTTTAGCCATCTTATATGAAACTACTGATTTTTTAGACATCTTATAGGAAACCACTGATTTTTTTTTTGCCATCTTATATGAAATCACTGAATTTTTAGCCATTTCATATGCTACCACTGGTTTTTTAGCCATTTTATATGAAACCACTGATTTTTTTTTTTGCCATCTTATATGAAATCATTGAATTTTTAGCCATTTCATATGCTACCACTGGTTTTTAGCCATTTTATATGAAACCACTGATTTTTTAGACATCTAATAGGAAACCACTGATTTTTTTTTTTCTTTTTTTTTTGCATCTTATGTGAAATCACTGAATTTTTAGCCATTTCATATGCTACCACTGGTTTTTAGCCATTTTATATGAAACCACTGATTTTTTAGACATCTTATAGGAAACCACTGATTTTTTTTTTTGCCATCTTATATGAAATCACTGAATTTTTAGCCATTTCATATGCTACCACTGGTTTTTAGCCATTTTATATGAAACCACTGATTTTTTAGACATCTTATAGGAAACCACTGATTTTTTTTTTTGCCATCTTATATGAAATCACTGAATTTTTAGCCATTTCATATGCTACCACTGGTTTTTAGCCATTTTATATGAAACAACTGATTTTTTAGACATCTTATAGGAAACCACTGATTTTTTTTTTCTGTTTGCCATCTTATATGAAATCACTGAATTTTTAGCCATTTCATTTGCTACCAACAGGTTTTGAGCCATTTTATATGAAACCACTGATTTTTTAGACATTTTATAGGAAACAACTGATTTTTTTTTGCCATATTATATGAAATCACTGAATTTTTAGCCATTTCATTTGCTACCACAGGTTTTTAGCCATTTAATATGAAACCACTGATTTTTAGACATCTTTATAGGAAACAACTGATTTTTTTTTGCCATCTTATATGAAATCACTGAATTTTTAGCCATTTCATATGCTACCACTGGTTTTTTGCCATTTTATTTGAAACCACTGATTTTGAAGACATCTTATAGGAAACCACTGATTTTTTTTTTTGCCATCTTATATGAAATCACTGAAATTTTTAGCCATTTCATATGCTACCACTGGTTTTTAGCCATTTTATATGAAACCCACTGATTTTTTAGACATGTTATAGGGAAACCACTGATTTTTTTTCCATTTTTATATGAAATCACTGAATTTTTAGCCATTTCAAATGGTACCACTGGTTTTTAGTTTATCTTATATGAAACTACTGATTTTTTGTGGACATCTTATAGGAAACCACTGATTTTTTTTTTTTGCCATCTTCTATGAAATCACTGAATTTTTAGCCAGTTTCATATGCTACCACTGGTTCTTAGCCATTTTTTATGAAACCACTGATTTTTTTAGACATTTTATAAGAAACCACTGTTTTTTTTTTTTATTGCTATCTTATATGAAATCACTGAATTTTTAGCCATTTCATATGCTACCACAGGTTTTTTAGCCATTTTATATGAAACCACTGATTTTTTTAAACATCTTATAGGAAACCACTGATTTTTTTTTAATTGCCATTTTATATGAAATCACTGAATTTTTAGCCATTTCATATGCTACCACAGGTTTTTAGCCATTTTATATGAAACCACTGATATTTTAGACATCTTATAGGAAACCACTGATTTTTTTTTGCCATCTTATATGAAATCACTGAATTTTTAGCCATTTCATATGCTACCACAGGTTTTTAGCCATTTTATATGAAACCACTGATTTTTTTAGACATCTTATAGGAAACCACAGATCTTTTTTTTTTTGCCATCTTATATGAAATCACTGAATTTTAGCCATTTCATATGTTACCACAGGTTTTTAGCCATTTCATAAGCTACCACTGGTTTTTAGCCATTTATATGAAACCACTGATTTTTTAGACATCTTATAGGCAACCACTGATTTTTTTTTTGCCATCTTATATGAAATCACTGAATTTTCAGTCATTTCATATGCTACCACTTGTTTTTAGCCATTTTATATGAAACCACTGATTTTTTAGACATCTTATAGGAAACCACTGATTTTTTTTTTACCATCTTATATGAAATCACTGAATTTTTAGCCATTTCATATGCTACCACTGGTTTTTAGCCATTTTTATATGAAACCACTGATTTTTCAGACATCTTTGTAGGAAACCCTCTGATTTTTTTTTTTTCGCCATCTTATATGAAATCACTGAATTTATAGCCATTTCATTTGCTACCACAGATTTTTAGCTATTTTTTTATGAAAACCACTGATTTTTTAGACATCTTTATAGGAAACCACTGATTCTTTTTTTTGGCCATCTTATATGAAATCACTGAATTCTTAGCCATTTCATATGCTACCACTGGTTTTTTAGCATATTTTATATGAAACCACTAATTTTTTAGACATCTTATAGGAAACCACTGTTTTTTTTTTTTGCAATCTTATATGAAATCACTGAATTTTTAGCCATTTCATATGCTACCACTGGTCGTTAGCCATTTTATATGAAACCACTGATTTTTTAGACATCTTATAGGAAACCACTGATTTTTTTTGCCATCTTATATGAAATCACTGAATTTTTAGCCATTTCATATGCTACCACTGGTTTTTAGACATTTTATATGAAACCACTGATTTTTTAGACATCTTATAGGAAACCACTGATTTTTTTTTTTTGCCATCTTATATGAAATCACCGATTTTTTAGCCATTTCATATGCTACCACTGGTTTTTAGCCATTTTATATGAAACCACTGATTTTTTAGACATCTTATAGGTAAGACCACCGATTTTTTTTTATTGCTATCTTATATGAAATCACTGAATTTTTAGCCATTTCATATGCTACCACTGGTTTTTAGCCATTCCATATGCTACCACTGGTTTTTTAGACTGCTTATAGGAAACCACATATTTTTTTTTTTGCCATCTTATATGAAACCACTGATTTTTTAGACATCTTATAGGAAACCCACATATTTTTTTTTGCCATCTTATATGAAATCACTGAATTTTTAGCCATTTCATATGTTACCACAGGTTTTTAGCCATTTTATATGAAACCACTGATTTTTTAGACATCTTATAGGAAACCACTGATTTTTTTTTATTGCCATCTTATATGAAATCACTGAATTTTTAGCCATTTCATATGCTACCACTGGTTTTTAGCCATTTTATATGAAAACCACTGATTTTTTTAGACATCTTATAGGAAACCCACCGATTTTTTTTATTGTTATCTTATATGAAATCACTGAATTTTTAGCCTATTTCATAAGCTACAACTGGTTTTCAGCCATTTTATATGAAACCACTGATTTTTTAGACATCTTATAGAAAACCACAGATTTTTTTTTTGCCATCTTATATGAAATCACTGAATTTTTAGCCATTTCATATGCTACCACTGGTTTTTAGCCATTTATATGAAACCCATTGATTTTCTTTTTTTTTCGCCATCTTATATGAAATCACTGAATTTTTAGGCCATTTCATATGCTACCACTGGGTTTTTTAGCCATTTTATATGAAACCACTGAATTTTTAGACATGTTATGGGAAACCACTGATTTTTTTTTTTTTGAAATTTTATATGAAATCACTGAATTTTTAGCCATTTCATATGCTACCACTGGTTTTTTAGCCATCCTTATATGAAACCACTGATTTTTTTAGACATCTTATAGGAAACCACTGATTTTTTTTTTGGCCATCTTATATGAAATCACTGAATCTTTAGCCATTTCATATGCTACCACTGGTTTTTAGCCATTTTATTTGAAACCACTGATTTTTAAGACATCTTATAGGAAACCACTGATTTTTTTTTTGCCATCTTATATGAAATCACTGAATTTTTAGCCATTTCATATGCTACCACTGGTTTTTAGCCATCTTATATGAAACCACTGATTTTTACATGGAAGA
>NC_090725.1:176532111-176539611 GCF_036898095.1 Palaemon carinicauda
TATATATATATATATATATATATATATATGTATATAATGGATTTTGAGCGAAGCGAAAAATCTAATTTTAGGTGAAGTAGCCATGTCGTCCTGATGGAAGTTCCTAAAGGGTAGCTTCCTAGGGTATATTTGACTACAGTGATATTCCCAGAGAATTTTACCTTAAGGTATCCAGAATTCTAACTCCTCGAGCGAATATCCCTAATTAAATCTATTAGGGATATCGCATAATATCAGAGGACTTATTCTTGACACGCCACATAGCTATCTTCACCCCGAACAGTATTAACGCTTCGAGGGGTTACTGTGACAAGAGTCTAAAAACGAGAATGAAGAGAGAGCCGTTCCCAAGGAATCTCTCCTATTCCGTTTCTAGTGTGTATCTGACGAAGACGGCAGCACCATCTTTATTCCTTGTAGCGATACACGAAGTGCTACAGATACTGTATTATAGGGAGGGGTCAATAAGCCCTTTTTTACAATAAAAGGAAGGGCGGGTCCATCAGGACGACATGGCTACCTCACCCAAGAATAGATTTTTTGCTTCGCTCAAAACCCGTTTTTTTTGGGCTCAGGCCATGTCGTCCTGATGAAAGTTTACCAGAGCATTACTGTATCTGTGGATTCTCAACTGGTACCGTACCCTCAAGAAAGTATTTTCCTGGTCCGTCTAGACCTACAGACCTATGATGTTACTGTTATACATCATTTCATCTAAGCATGAACTATATTACTGCTTCCTGCCCCCTACAGGGAAGAGTCCTACTAGACTCTGGAAAAGTCTTGGGGAGTACATATTAACTATGGATGATAAAATGACAAGCTTTTATAGTGGTCTCGCCCTATACATTAAAAAGCAAAGTTTGTATAAGAGTCACCAATGTCCGTATGAATTCCTGACATCTCCCCCAGTGTGTCTACTCTTATTAAACTATCGGATAACAGTTGCATCCGTATAGGAACAAATTTTGCATCTCTACCACCATCCCCTTAGGGTAGAACGTTAATCCTTCCTAAGGAAGGGTTAAAGTGAGTGGATTTTTGCTTGAAGAAAGGAACAATCTTAAAAGACATTCCATGTTAAAATTATCCATATTTTAAACTTAATGCTCAGTACATTTCTAATAAAATGAGTGTGGGCGAATAAGACGCAGGGTTCACTATGAACTCGTTTATTAAAAATTTGATAAACATATATATCAGTCAACATTTATAGAATTTATAAAATGTGGACGATATCCATTAAAGCATAAAGAAAACAGTAAACAGAAAATATTGTTTCGTCTAAAAGGAAACAGATTTGCTACTTTAATCGGATTATTAATAATATTTATACAGTCTGTATTTCTTTTTTATTTACACTAGCGTAAGAAACGCTTGGCACAAGTGTCTGTATTATGCTTATAGTTCACCAAAGTCAATGGAACAGTTCGTAAGGACACGTTAGTGGCCTATCACTCAGTGTGTAGTAACAGTCAGTGACTACACACCCACCCTCTTAATTAATCGTCCCAAATTAATTTCACTGTTCCTCGCAGATTTAAACAGCAGGTTTAAGAATTTTACCTGCTGCTACCACAGACCTCTTGAGTTGCTCCAATTGCTTCGCATAGTGCATAAAGAACACCTTGGATGACTACCAGCCGGTGTACGAACGAAGATGTTCAAAGTCCATATAATTAAGGAAATTTTATGGAAGAGGCAACTTTCCTTGGATCATGACTTGCGGGTGTACTGTCTGGATCCGCTCTGCGAATAATACAGGTGAGTTTCGCCATTAGTTGTCTCAGAGATAAATTTGAACCCGAGGTTTCTCCTCTGAGCAGCTGTCCTCCCTTAAAGTCTGAAGTTCTATGAAGATAGACCTTTAGGCACTCCACTGGACATAGAGATGCATCTTCCTTCAGAGAGCAGATTCTCTAGGGACCCCACCTGTTGGTGGGTAGCTCGTTCTTGGTAAGAAACGTTGGGTCTGGAAATAGATTCAGTTCTCCCTCCAAGAACTGGACGTGGCCTTCCTCTCTAGAGAGAGCCACTATTTCACTAACTCTGGCCCCCAAAGCGAGTGCAAACAGAAATATGACTTTTGAGTCAAATCCTTCTAAGTGCACTCCTCATTGTTCATTATTTATGCAAAATGAAGAATCTTATCTAGTGATCATGAAATGGGTCTTGGAGGCGCTGAAGGACTAAGCTTAGCACGGGCCTTCGGAATTCATTAAGAACGTTGTTAGAAAGGTCGACCTGAAAGGCATATAGTATCAGTCTTGTCAAGGCAGACTTGCACATTGATATTGTGTTGGCTGCTTAACCCTGCTCATGAAGGTGAATGAAGAATGATAAACAGAAATCTGTCGAGATTTCTTTTTGGTTTCTTCGCCTTGACAAAGGACGCCCGCTTCTTCCATGATGCCTCATATTGTCTTCTGGTTTCCTCTAAAAAGTCTATACTGTCTTTTGATACCCCAAATCTTTTTCTCATCACTAAGGAGAGAAAATCATGAGATGCAGGTTCCGGGTTCTCTATGATGAAGCGAAGACAGTCGACTTCTGTACTCGCTGAGACAGGGTTGGATCCGGTAGCGGTATAAACTTCAGTCATAGTTCCAATGCCAGAGGGAATCACACGCTGTTTGGCCACTTTTGGGCCAATATTGCTGCTTTCCCTTTGAAGGATATCAGTTTGTCGAGGACCTTCAAAAGGAGGTTGTGCGGAGGGAACAGGTAAATCCTGGACCATCTGTTCCAGTCTAGGGACATAGCGTCCACTGCCTCCGCTAGCGGATCCTAGTATGGGGACACATAACGATGTATTTTCTTGTTGTCTTTCATCGCAGAGAGGTCTATTTGCAGTTCCGGGACTTGACTCAAGATGAAGGAGAACAATCCTGCGTCTAGGGACCATTCTGACTCTATTGCTGTAAACCTGGATAGAGCGTCCGCTGTCACATTGCGGAATCCTTGAATGTGAACTGCTGACAGGTGCCATTTCTTCCTTTCCGCCAAACGGAATATGGCCAACAACACTTAGTTGATTTGAGGCGACCTCGACCCTTGTCGATTCAGGCATCTCACTATCACCTCGCTGTCTAGAACCAATCTTATGTGGGTCGAGTGGCGAGGAGATACTTTCTTTAGTGTCAGAAGTACTGCCATGGCTTCTAGAAAGTTGATGTGAAATGACTTGAAAAGATTGGACCAAGCTCCTTGGACTCTCTTTTGGTGAGAGTGGCCTCCCCAGCCTTCCTTTGAGGCGTCCTTGTTGATAGTAACTGACGGAGGAGGAGGTTGAAGAAGTGTTGATTTCTTCAGTTGCTTGGCTTTGCACCACGGCTTGAGAAGCATTCGCAGTCGAGTCAGTAGTGGTCTCATTAGATCTCTTCGCGCGTTTAATGCGTATTTTCTCCAAACTCCTGTTGCATCCTCTAGCTGTGCTCTTAGCACTGGGTCTGTTATCGAAACAAACTGTAGAGAGCCCAGCACTCTCTCCTGTTCGCGTCTTGATATCTGTTTGGATTTCAATAGTCTCTTGACAGATCCTGCTATATCTTTCCTCTTCTTCCCAGGAATGAAAAGTCGATGTGACTTCAATTTCCAGTGGATTCCCAATCACTGAAATTTTTGAGCTGGAGATAATCGAGACTTTTTTATGTTGATCTTGAATCCCAGATGTTCCAGGAACTGGATCACTATCTTAGAGGCTTGCATGCATTCTGTCCTGGATGCTGCCCACACTAGCCAGTCGTCCAAGTAGGCCACTACTTGGATCCCCTTTCGGCGTAATTGATGGACGGCTGCGTTCGCAAGCTTCGTGAAAATTCTTGGGGCTATGTTTAGCTCGAATGGCATGGCTCTGAAGGTGTAAAGTCTTCTTTGTAACTTGAAGCCTAGGTAGGAGGAGAGGTGACGATTAATTAGAACGTGCCAATAAGCGTCAGACAAGTCTATAGAGACAGTATATGCCCTTTGGGGCAGTAGGGTCCTTATGTGTTGAAGTGTGAGCATCCTGAACTTGTAGTTCACTATGAACTTGTTGAGTGGCGACAAGTCCAGAATGACTCTGAGTTTTTCTGAGTCCTTCTTTGGAACACAAAACAGCCTTACTTGGAACTTGATGGACTTAACTTTTCGGTTACTCTTTTCTCTAAGAGTTCTCGGACATATTCTTCCAGAACAGGGGTAGAGTGTTGGAAGAACTGAGGAAATTGAGGTGGAGGACTGCTCCAGCTCCAACCTAGTCCATTCTTCATTAGGCTGTGGGCCCAGGGATCGAAGGTCCAACGATCCCTAAATAGATGTAGTCTCCCTCTTACTGGAAGCATCTCACATCTGCTGTTGTGGACCTGAGGCCTTGCCTCCTTGACCGTGTCCTCCTCTGAATCCCCTTCCCCTTGAAGGGCATCTAAAAGAACCTGTGGCTGTTCCTCTAGCTTTTGAACGAAAGGAAGAAGTCTGCCTTTCAAAAGCTGGGTTAAAAACCGGCGACTGTGTCGCCACTTGTTGAGGTACCAACTGGTACGTGGTTGGAGGTTGTGCCACTTGTTGAGGTACCAACTGGTACGTGGTTGGAGGTTGTGCCACTTGTTGAGGTACCAACTGGTACGTGGTTGGAGGTTGTGCCACTATCTGAGGCACCGCGGTCACAGGAAGTTGCTGTTGTTGCTGTCGGTAGGGCTTAGCCGGCCGAGAGGATAGCCTATGCCTTATTGTCTCCTTCTTGGGTTGGGGACCCTCATCCAGAGAAGAATTTCTCTTAAGATTTAAGCCCCACTTTTTGAGAAGGTTCCTATTCTCCATGGCGGCCTTGTCTACTACCTCTTTAACCACTTCGTTGGGAAAGAGGTCTTTACCCCAGATGCAAGAGGAGATCAGCTTCCTCGGTTCGTGCCTCACCGCAGCCGAGGCAAACACAAACTCTCCTAGCTTTAATAAAGCTATAAAGATCCTTCGTAACTGTGGCCAGATAGGTTTTGGCCACTACCATGAACATGTCCTGGTTCTTGGGGTCATTTACCATCGTTTCCAATGTCGTTTGCAATGACATCGATGCCGCAAGTCTTTCTTTCGTCTCTTTCTCTCTGCGCAAGAGAAACTCCGATAGCTTTGGAAGTTCCTCACCAAACTGACGTTCGGCAATATCAGGTTCCAGCTTCCCGACTGAGAAGGTAAGGTGGACGTCCTTTCAGTCTTTTTTGTCAGAGATAACAGCTTGCATTCCTCCAAGGAAGGGCATGGTTTCCCTGCCTCCGCCGCCTTCAAGGCTGCCTTATATCCCTTTTCCAGGAAGGGAAAGGCTCTGGTTGGAGAGGCCACAAAGGAGGGAAGCTTCTTACTCAAGGCTTGCACATTTGAGTTTGTGAAGCCCCTCTCTTTCATCAAGCTCGCTAGTAATGCCTGTGCTTTACTATGGTCAAGGACTATGACCTCCTTCGGCTCCGTCTCCTCCTTTGAGGCTGGCTCCTTCCTAAGACGGACATAGCAGTCCGGGTAAGAGTCTTTGTTGGGCCAAAATTCCACATCTTCCAGGGGAATTGAGCCCAACTTCTCCGATATAACAATCTTCCCAGTGGTCATTGGCATGTGTTCGGCATACCTCCAAGGATTGGTATCCGAGCACAAAGGAAGATCCTTCACGTTGAGTCGCTTCTGGGGCCCACGTGATGCTGCGAGTCTACGTATCTCCAGTTTCATCGCAGCTTCCTTTTCATCATTCTTTTTTTGTATTTGTTGAATCATCTCAACAATAGAAGAAAGAGTCCTTCCCAGATCACCTGGGATAGCAGATGATGTAGAGGGAACAGGTTCCGGGGCTGGAACCGATGTAACTGACACCTCATCGATTTCTTCCTCTTCTATTTCTGGAGCCTGGGTCAGCTCCTCCTCCTGACCTTCTCCCAGAAGGTCCTTCTCTGAATAATCCAACACTTCTGACATCCTATCGTCCAATTGGATGTCTTGAAGGGCGGCCGAGACTTCAGAATCTACCAGATTCTGGACAGTTGGTATCTCCTCCTGAAGCTGAGGAATGACTGCATCAGCCGATGCCTTAGGGAAAAGGTAGGCCCTCATCTTCTCGTTTGGAAGGAAGGGCCTGAAGTGTTTTTCTGAAAACCCCTCACCCAGGTTCGCAACTTTTCCCTAGCAGCATCCCTTGACTCCGCCAACTTAGGGGTGTCAAATGCCTCGGTAATTAGGTTAGAACATATGATACATACCTGAGGGTCCCAATACCGGAGATCACCTTTGGAGGCTGCGCATGCTGCGTGCCTCCTGCATAACTCATGTCCACAGAAGTTCTTGCTGCGGACATTGCAGAACATGCTTCCGCACTTCGGATGGTCCTCCTGTAAAGAGAAGGAAATCCATGAGTATCAAGTGAAGACTTTTCACTTATTATTAATACATGTAGCTTATACAGTAAAGCTAGAAAGGAAAGGGAAAGACACATACTTGTATTTCCTGCCCAGCCAATTGCTTTAACCTCCCAAGATATTAAAACTAAGGTTAATTATCATTCTAGAATACCTTATATATTTCCTAGGCGGAAAGTTCAGATGTAGCTCACATCTTAAAATAAAGTTTTGATATACGGGATAGAATGAATACAGAAAGAACTCACTTTCTATATATTGTACGGTCTCAACAAAAGGCTATACAAGATAACATTAAGTATGTTGGAAGAACTTTAGTGTTACAACAAACTCTGTACTGTAGTTTCATTAATGCAGTGTGTACTACACCACAAATATAGTAACTACTGTACATCGCATGCTGTCGTGCCAGCCGGCATTTACCCCTGTATAGATCAAAGGTATACTATCTTTAACTAATAGGCGCCAATTCACTGGTTCGCAAATGTGTGCCGGCCGGCAATCACTGCCGGCCAGCAACTAAAAACACTAGCACCCGGCTGCCAGCCGCTAATCGTAGTGGCCGGCAAATCTCGGGATGTGTTTTTACTACCGGCAGGCAAAGGTAGCGATACCCATGCCGGCCGGCAGTGACTTCAAACCAGAGAACCTTCACCTATCCGGCTGCCGGCCGTTAAAGCCGGCAGCTGGGCTAGGGGTACAATACACTAGCAAGAGAGACAGTATGGATGTAAGGTTATAAGGCGGCATTGCTATACAACCTTCCATCCAGAAAGAGTGAACATTTGGAAGGGAAGAATGTAACATTCAGGCTTTCTATCTATCCATAGCCTTCCGGGCTCTACCAGCAGACACGGAAGAGAGACCAAGGGAGGTCTGGGGTTCACTCTGTAGAAGAAGAAGGTCTCTGCCGGTCGGCACGTTATTGCCAGCCGGCAGAGAGCTGAGCCGGTCCCCCATCCTAAACTACACTAGGTACGGAAGTAGGACTGCAGCCAAAAGATGTGATGGCTAGGCCATCACTAAGAAAGATAGGGGGGAAAGGGATAAGGGTCCTGTAAACTTCGTTCTAGTATGAGACACATCCAGCAGTTAGGAAAGCTCATCCTAACCTAGAGTTTGTCTATTA
>NC_090725.1:176544611-176549611 GCF_036898095.1 Palaemon carinicauda
ATAAACAACAAACAAAGGAATTACAAATGTTAAAAGAAAAGTATCACTTTAACACCATACACCAAATAATTGCACCAAGTCTTTCATCTAGGACTAAAATCATAAGACCAACCTGTATCAATAATTGATTATCACCATATGGGATCACCTAGGTTGCAAGAGGAGAGGGAGTGGCAACTAAAAAAAATTAGTATATATTACAAAACCAAATTGTCATACTTGTAAATACTTATACTAACATGTGACATCCTTAATGCCTTATAGGCTACCTTAAATATACACCACATCCTTCATCAAATATAAATAGTACACCATTTTGCTGTTCACACCAGACTGGCAAGGTATGTGAAGGGAAAGGTTTTTCTTCCCTTGTGAATTGTTCAAAGCCGCGAAGGTATAATGATTAAATGTCCCGAAAATATCATACACCTTAGCTGTAATTTTTCACAGCACAACCCTCATTGCACCAGTACATTAATCTTTCACCCAAGTGTCTTTAACACATAACATGTTACAGCACTAACACAGCACTTTTCTTTTAAACACTATTAACAATAATTTGGAGTTCACATTCTCCTGACAAAGGGGTGTATAAACAAATCAGTTTGTCACAAAAATCTTAACCTAATTTGCATACCCAACTAACGTAATAAATACCATCACCTAAAACATAAGGAGTCCAATATAGGATCATTCATAAATACCTAAACCACCACATATAACCAGATAATTCTGATAAAACCTCAGTTTTAAGCATAATTCAACCACAAAAATAACACCAGTTCATTATAAACTTCATCCCCTCCGAAAGCAATTAAAGGCATAAAAATATAATTAACCAATAAAATAACAGTTGCATACATCAACGAACAATAATCATCTTACACATGGTCAACATCCATCTATCATATCAAATAATATAATCAACCGTCAATACTTTATCCAACATTGGAATGTTACATTACATATCTGTTCAACCAAATAAAAGAAACCATATAAAAATAATGATTAATACTCAACTAGTGAGTGAGAACTTACCAACAGGTAAAGAAAAACCCTTATAATTACCTCGTTCGCACTTACTCTGTCAGCCGGGACAATGCATCGGCCACCATATTCTCTTTACCTGGGATATTCTTAAACTGTAGATCGAATTCTTGGACCAAAATACTCCAGCGCATCAATCTCTGATTCTTATTTTTGTACCGATTCAAGAATGTTAATGGATTATGGTCCATACAAACTTTAATGGGCCCACCTGAGGAGGAGAGATAGACATTAAATTGAGTTAATGCTAAGGTCAAGGCCAACGTCTCCTTCACAATTGTGGAATATTTTCTTTGAGGCAAAGTGAGCTTTTTAGAAAAATACGCCACCGGATGGACGATACCATTTTCGTCAGCCTGACTCAATACCGCACTAACCCCCCACATCACTCGCATCAGTGGTAAGCTGGAATGGAGTGTCAAAATTGGGAGCTGTTAACAAAAGCCAACTAATGAGGACCAGTTTTATCTTCTCTAATGCATCCTGAGCCTCCTTACTCCAAACGAATTTAACATTTTTCTTCAACAAAGCAGTAAGAGGTTCCGCAATGTCTGAAAAATTGCGAATGATTCTACGATAATAGCTTGCCATCCCTAATACCCTTCGCAAATCTTTCCTACATTTAGGAACCTCTACTTTACGAATGGCTTCAATGTTAGCCTCCTTAGGAGCTACCATACCTGCTCCTATCTCATGTCCAAGATATACCACCGTTGCTTTTGCAAAATCCGACTTTCTTAAATTAATAACCAGGCCTGCTTTCCTAAGTACTTTGAATAAGGCCTCAATTCTCTTCAGGTGCGACTTCCAGTCGTCGCTAAAAATAAACAAGTCATCAATATACACCACACACCCCTCTAGACCACTTACCAACGAATTCTTAAGTCTCTGAAAGGTGGCAGCAGCATTTTTCATGCCAAAGAGCATTACCTTGCACTGAAACAACCCCTGTTGGGTTACAAAAGCCGAAACACTTCTGGCCCTTTCCGATAGAGGCACCTGCCAATATCCTTTTAATAAGTTAAACTTCGTAATATATTTAGCCCGACCCATACGATCGATGTAATCTTCCACTTAAGGCAATGGAAAACTATCAGCCTTGGTCACCTCATTAAGCTTCCTGTAATCAAAACAAAGACGATAGTCTCCGTCCAATTTCTTCAGCAACACAACCGGAGATGACCAAGGACTACAACTCGGCTCAATTAAATTATGCTTGAGTATAAACTCAACCTCTCTAGCAACAATTTCAGGCATTTTTGGGTTCAACCTATAAGAAGCCTGCTTCACGGGCGTGGCGTCCCCTACGTCCACGTCATGCTGCAAGATTGTAGTCTTGCCGGGCACATTAGAAAACAAGTCCTTATATTTTAAAACCAAATTTCTCAAGGATTGTTGCTCATCTTTACCCAAGTGACCCAACATCTGAGGTAAATTTTCTAAAGCCTCGACATTACCTGCCAGCCATTCACTATCTTTCAAGTCCCTGTCCCCTGAAAAGGAATCATTATTATGTTCATCTGAAAAAGAAGCATTATAACCGACTAAGTCATTTCTACTGTCACAAAGAGTCGTAATTGGCCTAACCTTCTCTCTTTCATGGAAAGCTTTCATCATATTTATATTACCAATTGATGAGGCCTTCTCCTATCGGGGGTTTCCACCAAGAGGTTAACATTATTTACCTTTTTCAATACCTTCCATGGTCCCTGGAAGGTAGCTTTGAGAGAATTACCTGGGATAGGTAACAGAACCAGTACCTTCTGTCCTACATCGAAGTCCCGGGTCACAGTCTTTCTGTCAAAATATAATTTCATTTTCTTCTGACTTTTCAAAAAATTCTCACCTGTGAAAGACCAAGCCCTGGTTAATTTAGCAATCAAATTATTAAGGTAATCAATCAGATTCAAATCAGGGGCATCTCCCTCCCAAGCCTCTCTCACCATATCCAGCGGACCCCTTACAGAATGTCCAAAAATCAAATTAAAAGGAGAGAGACCGAGAGATTGACCAGGAATAGAGCGGAAAGCGAATAAGAGGAAGGGAAGGTTTTTTTATCCCATTCAGCCCCATTCACAATACAATATTTCTTTAACATGCTTTTCATAGTTTAGTGAAAACGTTCCAAAGCACACTGTGACTCTGGATGATAAGGCGAGGACGTTACATGTTTAATGCCCAATTCAGTCATTTTCTGCTTAAAATAACGACTTGTGAAGTTGGTACCACAGTTGGACTGAATTACCTTCGGGAGACCAAATTTTGAAAAGAAACCTATTAATGGCTCTACAATCTTTTCACTCCTTATGGACCGCAAGGGGATTGCCTCGGGGTACCGAGACATACAATCCATAATAGTGAAAATATACTCATTTCCACTCTTTGACTTTGGGAGAGGACCAACAACATCAATTAACACTTTACGAAAAGGTTCAGACGCAACAGGGATAGGTATTAATGGAGCCTTTGGAATAGGTAGATTAGGTTTGCCAACTCTCTGACAAACTTCGCAACTATTAACAAATTTTTTAACATCGCCTTTCAACTTGGGCCAAAAGAAATTATTTAATAACCTCCCGACTTTTTTGTGAATACCAAAATGTCACGCCATCACATTCTCGTGAGCTAATGACATCAACTCATGACTACCGTCATTCAGGAACCACAATCTGTCAAACAATTTTGTAATCCTCCCCCGTGGCATGCAATGGTCTACTTACTCTATATAATATGCTATTAATTACCTTAAACATAGGAACTGTCACGTTCGTTATCTCACCAGACTCAATAGGGAGACTACCAAACTCCTTTTTCTGAGCCGAAACAAGTTCTTCAACAGTCCAATTGGGTTTTAATCTAACACTACTACTACTATCTACAGATACATCACTACGTCCTAAACTACTCAAATCAACATCGACTGTTGACTCTGCAGCATCAACAGCCTTTGTCTTAGCATGAGTGACTACCGCTACTTCCACATCCGGATTAATCACAATTGGCACATACTTATTCTCATACACAATCTCATTTCCGAGAACCACATCCACCTTTTTAATCAGAAATTTATCAACAAGAGCCAAACGGATATTCCCCGAAAAATAAGGACAACTAAGATGAAATAGACCAATTGGATACGATTTTACCGTGTCCGGAAAACCACTCAAAATAACAAACTCCTGATTCTCACACACAAAATCATTCGGGACCGAATCTCTAAGAATTGATGATTGCGCAGCTCCAGTATCAAGTAAAATTTTCACTTTCCTTCCTTGGCCTTCACCATCCAGCGAGACTTCACCCACGGCCAGAAAATCACCGAGGGAACTACCAGTCTCTGACTTTCTTAGTCATTGAGTCTGAGAGGGCAGAGATCCACCCTGACTAGCACTTTTCTCAACCGCCATCACCGGAGTACCTTTACTGTTACATACCTTTTTCCAAGCATTACACATTCTTTTGATATGACCCCGCTTGTTACAGAAAAAGAACGTAAAATGCCTCAGCTCTTCTAAATCATAAACACCCGACTCACTAAGTCTGTTATTTTGCGAGTACCACACCTTTGATTGACCATTCGGAGAAAACTTATTTGATTAAATATTCTGAGAACCCTTATTTAATTGAACATTCTGAGAAACATTCTTTCGGTTATTAAAATTACCAGATCTCCCAGAAAAACCCCAACGTGATTTTTCCTTAGATAACGTCTCTTTCATAGTATCTTTATGAGACAAAAAATACTCATCTGATGCCACAGCAACCTCCTGAAGGGAATCTAATTTAAACTCCTCCAAATGAACCTTCAAATGATCAGGAGTACACCTTTTAAACTCATCAACCAACAGCAACTGCTTCAACTTATCAAAATCGTCCACCTCTTTAGATTTCAACCAATCAGTAGCAAATTGCTCTTTACTCCTTGTAAATTCTACGAAAGTCTGATTTTCATT
>NC_090725.1:176569272-176574272 GCF_036898095.1 Palaemon carinicauda
TCTTTATTTTTTCCTAGTCCAGCTGGCTTCATGCTAGATGGACTGTACTGTCATATGCTGCTATGAAGGTAGCAGAATGACTAGACTACAATCCATAAGGTACAGTAGCCAGTAAATTGCAATATAGACTTACTGCAATTAGAAAACTACAGTACCATTATACAGTAGTAATTTCTAACATACCTTGGGTATCCTTGTGCGAGCATTCTGCTGATACCGCTCATATATTGAATGAATATTTTCTTCAATAGTCTGATCTAGAATCAGTCATCCTAACCCCACAGTATTAACTTTATTTTGGGACAGTGATTTGTTACTTCTCTACCCCTAGGGCTAAGAGCCTTTCTACTTGGAGTTTCTCAATTGAGAAAGGTCCATGTAGTTTATACTGAGGGGAGGTAGCAGCATTTGCTCGCAGGGGTACACAAGTATGTATCCCTACTATCCCTTTATAGCTTACTATCCTAAGCTATTCTGTTGTAGATGACATTTACATGTTGATTATCAAAGAAATAATCCCTTGTATACTCATTTGGTTTTCCTTTCTTTACAGGAGGAACACCAGATATCTTGTGCTGCAGACCTCTGCAAGGCCAAGAGTAAGTACTTTTACGGTCATAATACTTACAGGTTTCATGCCCCCTGCAATATTATTTCCGGATCCCTACATTATTGGAACCCACAGGTTTGCAATATATGTCGGAAATTAATGTCTGAAGGATTTGAAAATCCAAAGTCTACGGAGACTAGGGATACAGCTCAATATAATTTATGCAACTGGGTGAGAGGCTTCCAAAAGATCTCTCCGGGAACTTTCCTACCTAATGATAGGATGCGTAAGCTACTATTTCCAAAGGCAAGCGAGGAAATAGTAGTGCCTCAGGAGCCAACTACATCCCCTGACAGCCAGAAAACCTTTGGGATTGAGGGCAAGAAGTGCCCCAAGGTAGAAGAGATAAATGTTGTGTCGGAATTTCCTCCGCCTGTGCCGGCTATTAAGCCATCGATATCAACATCTTCGTCTTTTACCCCTCTATTGGATAATGTGGTACAATTATGTATCCAACGGAAGAATCAGATAGAGAGCTTTCGTAAACAACACAGAAAGCAGGAAGTAAAACCCAAGATAGAGCCTCGTAAAGCTTCTCTTGTCGCTTCCCACGGGTCAAGACCTTCCAACATGCTCCATAACCAATCCCTGGAGGTTTGCGGAGAAGATGTCGATTTCAAATGGCAATCTCTACATCTCAGAGAAAATAGGTGTGGTTCCTTTGGACAAAATTCAATTTTGGCCAAGCTTTGATGCTTTCCCTAGTTGTTGGGTCCGACTGAAGTACGAACCAAAGTCAGAAAAAGGAATGGAACGGAACCAAAGGAGGTCATGATTCTTGACCATGATAAGGCACAGACTATCCTCTCAGGCAGTCTGAAAAGGGCGGGTTATTCAGAAACGAAGATATTCTCTCTGAATAACAGACACCTTTCCTTTCTTGCTCCTACTTCACTCTCATTCCCATTTATGGGGAAGGCATTTACTTCTGTTGCCAAAGCTGTAGAGGCGGGTGAGCCATGTCCCACACTCGATGAGTGCAAGCCTTTGTCACCAGCTTTTCCCGGACAGGAAAAGGATGGGAAGGAAGTCCATTTGACATTTTCAGTAGGAAAATTAGACAAGGATGTCACAAGTCGACAATTCAATGTATGTCTCCCTAAATTGTCCGATTTGCTCGTGTTTAATGAACATGAGTCAAAGTAGAGACTTGCGACATCCCTTTCTCTACAAAACTACATAGAGTTGTGTTCAACCTACGAAAACACCCCAGACATGCTCATGGTCATAGCCAAAATGCATATGGCTACCTTGCTAAAGGACCTCTATGCCTTTGTGAAGGCTAGGAGAGCATGTAGAGAGTTTGTGTTCGCTCCTGCAATAGTGAAACACGAAACAAAGAAGCTAATATCTTCCAACATCTGGGGTAAAGACCTCTTCCCACACGAGGTCATTAAGGAAGTAATTAAGAATGCCACCATGGAGAACATAAGTCTTCTCCAAATATGGGGCATTCCTTCAAAGAGAAAATCTTCTGTGGTTGTGGGTCCCCAACCTAAAAAGAAGATAAAAAATGCTGGAAATATCCGGGCTGCTCAACAACATCCCACTATTCCAGTGACCACGGTGCTACAGGCAGATGGTCAAAAGTCTAAGCCTACTGACTACTCGAAGCATAAAGACGCTTCGGCTAGGAGGAACTTTCCCTCAGGATCGCAGGACCTTCGATCCTTCGGTCCAAAGCCTATTCAAGATGAGCCATTGATGGGAAACAGAAATGTCCCTACCAACATTTCCTTACCTTCTCCTACAGTTCAAAACCCTCCTGGAGAAGTATACCTGAGAGCTATAGAGCATACAGGTGGTAAGAAAACTATAGCTCATCGAGTTCCAGGGAAGGCTGTTTTGTGTTCACGAGAAGGACTCAAGATATCAATGAGTCATTCTGAACTTGTCGCCACTCAACAAGTTCATAAAAAACAGCAAGTTCTGAATGTTAATCTGTCTGAACATATGGACCTTGTTCCAATTAGGGGTGTTCGTAGTCTTGTCAGACCTGAAAGGTGTCCTTCGGAACCTTCCAGTCAACCAACCCCCTTCCTCCTATCTAGAATTCATGTTACAGAGAGTAACATTCATCCTAGGAGAGATACGTGTCGGACTCACAGTCCTAAGTATCTTCAAAGGATTGACGAACTTAGTCACGTCAAAGTCAAGCCTAGAAATAGTTCCGGTATTAATATACCTGATCGAGAGGCTGGAGTGGGCAGCACCCGAAGTGTCGGGCCAATGTGCATTCAAAGAGATGACCCGGTTCCCGGGACATCACGGATGCAAGATAAGCTTCTAGAAGTCTCGACTTTCTCCAGCTCTGGGGTTTCGATGGTTAAAAACCATCGAAGCCCTCAGTCACACCAACTCTCCTTTCCTTTGGGAATATACAGTAAAAGGAGCTCGCGAGGTCTGTCAAGAGACTCAGGTAATCAGTCAGATTTTCAAAATGCCAACAGGGAAAAGTGCTAAACTTTCCCCAGTTCGTAATAGTGACAGACCTGATGCTAAGGGCACACTGGAAAGATGCGTTAAGAGCTTGGAGAAAACACGCATCAAACGCTTGAAGAGATAAAAAAAGACTGAGATCGGTCCCTCTTTAATCGCTTCTCTAACAAAAATTACAGCACGAAAGTCCCAAGACTCTGCTGGTCCTTTCATGGGTGTGGAAGTCCCCTCAACACAGATCAGGCTCCCTACGACTGATCTGGGACACCGAAGCGATAATAAGACGTCACATTCGAACGTTTCATACAGTCTTGGTGAAGTTACCCATCCCTTTCCTAAAGGGATGGCACCTAACAGCAGTTCATTTACAACTGATCCACGATGTGACGGTGGATACTCTATCACGATCCAAGGCGATAGAGTTGGAATGGTCCATGGATGCAGACATATTCCCTCCCAGATGGGAACAAGTCCCGGAACTGCAGCTCGACCTCTTCATCACGAGCGTCTTCAAGAAACTACCTCGCTAAATAGCCCTATATGAGGATCCTCTAATGGAGCTGATAGACTAGATGAGGCCGGTCTTAGCTCCGATCCTAGGTATATTTCCGAAGGTGTCTAATCAACTGCCTTCGGTTTATCACAGAGAACCCAAACCCTTCATTTCATGAATTTCTTGCTCTAGCGGTATAAAAAGGTTTGGGATCTCAGAAGGCAATATAGAATTCTTAGAAGAATACAAGGCTAAGTCTACTAGAAGACAATACGAGTCTTCCTGGAAGAAGTGGGTTGCGTTTGTCAAAACAAAAGGACCGAAAGAAATTTCTATGAACTTCTGTCTGTCCTTCTTTGTCCACCTTCATAGCCAAGGTCTGGCGGCCAATACGATAAATACGTGCAAGTCAGCTTTGACTAGTCCTCTTCTATATGCCTTCCAAGTGGATCTGGCGAATGAAATCTTTAATAAGATTCCGAAGGCATGTGCTAGGCTTAGGCCCGCAGTACCACCAAAGCCCATCTCTTGGTCTTTGGACAAGGTCTTACATTATGCCTCATCTGTGAACAATGAAGATTGTTCTCTTAAGGACCTAACCCAAAAGGTTATTTTCCTATTTGCTATAGCCTCTGGGGCTTGAGTTAGTGAAATAGTGGTCCTATCCAGAGATGAGGGTCACATTCAGTTCACGGAATTAGGAGAACTGAATCTCTTTCCTGATCCATCCTTTTTCGCAAAAAACGAGCAACCCACTAAGAGGCGGGGTCCCTGGAGAATCTGTCCTCTGAAGGAAGATGTGTCTCTATGTCCTGTAGAGTGTCTTCGTAGAACTTCAGACTTCAGGGGAGGACAGCTCTTTAAAGGAGAAACTTCGGAATCAAACTTATCTCTAAATCAGCTGAGGGCGAAGCTCACCTACTTTATTCGTAGAGCGGATCCGGACAGTACTCCCGTAGGTCATGATTCAAGAAAGATTGCTTCATCACTGAACTTCTTTTTGTTTATGGACTTTGAGCGTCTTCGTTCATACACTGGATGGAAATCATCCAGAGTGTTTTACAAACACTATGCAAAACAAGTGCATGAACTGAAACACTTCGTAGTGGCGGCAGGCAGTGTATTAAAGCCTGCCCCCTAATTACTGTAATAAACAATTAATGGTTTGGGACCTCACATGTCCTCACACATGTTCTGGATGAGTATCGTCCAGAGTGCTCTACAAGCACTACGCTATGTAAGTCCATGATCTGAAGCAGCTTGTGGTGACGTCAGGTAGAATATTTACCCTGCCGTCTATTCTACGATGAACAGTAATTGACTGGGACTATCAATTAATGGAAGAAGAGGTCATTCTTCTTAGGTATGTCTTCTTTTGATTAAGTGTTACCATGGTAACACTAGCTCTGTTCAAAATCCCAGGTATGGAATTATACAGATAGCACTAGTGCCGGTGTA
>NC_090725.1:176606732-176609232 GCF_036898095.1 Palaemon carinicauda
TTGCAGCATCACATGGGCCCCAGAAAAGGCTCAATGTGAAAGACCTTCCCTTGTGCTCAGATGCTAACCCATGGAGGTATGCTGAGCACATGCCGATGACGACTGGAAAGATCGTCATCTCGGATAAGTTGGGCTCAGTTCCCCTAGAGGAGGTGGAATTCTGGCCCAGCAAGGGGTCATATCCGGACTGTTATGTCCGGCTGAGGAAGGAACCAGCTTCAAAGGAGGAGACAGAGCCGAAGGAGGTCATAGTGATGGACCATGCTAAGGCTCAGGCTTTGCTTTCATCCTCGATGAAAGAGAGGGGCTTCACGAACTCAAAGGTAGCTGCATTGAGTAAGAAGCTCCCTTCCTTTGTGTCCTCTCCTGCTAGAGCCTTCCCCTTTTTACAGAAAGGGTTTGCGGCTGTACTAAAAGCAGTCGAGCCGGCAAGCCTTGCCCCTCCCTGGAGGAGTGTAAACTCTTGTCGCTGGCCCTGCCTATGGACCACAAAGACTGGAAGGACGTCCATCTTACCTTCTCAGTTGGGAAGTTGGAGGCTGATATTGCCGGACGTCAGTTCGGCGAGGACCTCCCTAAGCTGTCTGACTTTCTTTTGCGGAGAGAGCTCGAGACAAAAGAAAGACTGGCTGCCTCAATGTCTTATCAGACTTCTCTTGAGACGATGGCAAGTGACCCCAAGGTCCATGAAATGTTCATGGTAGTGGCCAAGACTCATCTGGCCACAGTGACGAAGGATCTTTATGGCTTCGTCAGGGCGAGGAGAGCTTGTAGGGAGTTCGTGTTCACCTCGGCTACGGTGAGGCACGAGCCAAGGAAGCTAATATCCTCCAACATTTGGAGCAAAGACCTTTTCCCTACCGAATTGGTCAAAGAAGTTGTTGATAGGGCCGCCACGGAGAATAGAAACCTTCTCCAGAAGTGGGGCCTGGCTAACAAAAGAAAGTCTTCCCCGGATGAGGGTCCTCAACCAAAGAGGAAGACTATGAGGACTAGGCTACCGTCTCGTCCAGCCAAGCCTCTTATACAGCAACAGCAACTGCAATTGCCATTGCCTTCAGTGCCCCAGTTGGTGGCACAAACCCCGACCACATTTCAGTGGGTACCCCAGGCCGTGTCGACACAGTTCACGGCATTCACCCCAACATTCGAAGGGCAGTCTACTTCCTTTCGAGCAAGGCCTAGAGGAGCAGCCAGAGGCTCGTCTAGGCGCCCCTCAAGGGGAAGGGGATTAAGGGGTGATCGCGGTCGGGGAGGCAAGACCTCAGGACGGCAGTCCAAGTGAGATGATGCCGGTAGGAGGGAGACTTCAGAATTTTCGGGATCGGTGGACCTTCGATCCCTGGGCCCACATCCTACTCAAGAACGGACTAGGCTGGAGCTGGTACAGCACTCCACCCCCGTGCCCTCGGTTTTTCCAACACTCCACCCCCGTTCTGGAGGAGTACGTTCAAGAACTGTTGGAGAAAAAAGTGATCCGAAGGGTGAAGTCCATCAAATTCCAAGGGAGGCTTTTTTGTGTTCCCAAGAAAGACTCGGAAAAGCTCAGAGTCATTCTGGACTTGTCGCCACTCAACAAGTTCATAGTGAATTGCAAATTCAAGATGCTAACACTGCAACACATAAGGACCTTACTGCCCAAGAGGCCATATTCCGTCTCCATAGACTTGTCGGACGCCTATTGGCACGTTCCAATCAACCGTCGACTCTCCCCCTACCTAGGGTTCAAGCTACAACGAAGACTATACGCTTTCAGAGTCATGCCATTCGGGCTAAATATAGCCCCAAGGATTTTCACGAAGGTTGCGAGCGTAGCTCTCAAACAATTACGCCTAAAGGGAATTCAGGTAGTAGCCTACCTGGACGACTGGTTGGTGTGGGCTGCATCCGAGACAGAATGCTTGCAAGCTTCCAGTCAAGTGATCCAGTTCCTAGAGTATCTAGGCTTCAAGATCAACAGAAAAAAGTCTCGACTTTCTCCATCTCAAAAGTTTCAGTGGCTGGGAATCCACATGGAACTAATGTCACACCGTTTCTCCATCCCGGCGAAGAAAAGGAAGGAGATAGCGGGTTCTGTCAAGAGACTTCTAGATTCCGAAAGGATATCAAGACGCGAACAGGAGAGGGTACTGGGCTCTCTCCAGTTTGCTTCGGTGACAGACCCAGTGCTAAGAGCACAGCTAAAGGATGCAACCGGAGTTTGGAGAAGTTATGCATCAAACGCACGAAGAGATCTGAGAAGACCAGTTCCGCTTCGGCTACGTACTCTTCTCAGGCCTTGGTCCCAAGCCAGACATCTAAAGAAGTCGGTTCTTCTTCAGCCATCTCCCCCGTCGGTGACGATTCACTCAGACGCCTCGAAGGAGGGATGGGGAGGTCACTCTCATCTGAAAAAAGTCCAGGGGACTTGGTCCAAGCTATTCAAGATCTTTCACATAAACTTTCTAGAAGCTATGGCAGTGCTCCTTACCTTAAAGAAAGTCTCCTCGCGTCACTCGAT
>NC_090725.1:176647964-176652964 GCF_036898095.1 Palaemon carinicauda
CGATTTGCACTTGTATTCCTCTAGAAAGTCTATGCTGGCTTTCGAAATCCCGAAGCGCTTTCTCACCGCTAGGGCGAGAAAATCATGAGCTGCAGGGTCTGGGTTTTCTGTAATGAAGCGCAGACAGTCGACTTCTGGACTCGCTGGGTCAGAACTGGATGTGGTAGCGGCACGAACTTCATCTGTAGTTCCAACGCCAAGGGGAACCACATGCTGTTCGCCCACTTGTGGGCCACTATTGCCGCTACCCCTTGAAGGATCTCAGTTTGTTGAGGACCCTCAACAGAAGGTTGTGAGGAGGGAACAGATAAATCCTGGACCATCTGTTCCAGTCGAGGGACATTGCGTCCACTGCTTCCGCTAAGGGGTCCTCGTACGGGGACACGTACAGGGGCAACTTCTTGTTGTCTTTCGTCGCAAAGAGGTCTATTTGCAGTTCTGGGACTTGATTCAGAATGAAGGAAAATGATCCTGCGTCTAAGGACCATTCCGACTCTATCGGTGTGAACCTGGATAGAGCGTCCGCTGTCACATTGCGGACTCCTTGAAGGTGAACTGCCGACAGGAACCACTTCTTCTTTTCCGCCAATCGGAAAATGGGCTAACATCACTTGGTTGAGAGGTGGTGACCTCGACCCTTGTCGATTCAAGCATCTCACAACCACCTCGCTGTCTGTCACCAATCTTATGTGGATCGAGTGACGCGGGGAGACTTTCTTTAAGGTAAGGAGCACTGCCATAGCTTCTAGAAAGTTTATATGAAAGGTCCTGAATAGCTTGGACCAAGTCCCCTGGACTTTTTTCCGATGAGAGTGACCTCCCCATCCCTCCTTTGAGGCGTCTGAGTGAATCGTCATCGACGGGGGAGGTGGCTGAAGAAGAACAGACTTCTTTAGATGTCTGGCTTGGGACCAAGGTCTGAGAAGAGTACGTAGCCGAGGCGGCACTGGTCTTCTCAGGTCTCTTCGCGCGTTTGATGCATACCTTCTCCAAACTCCGGTTGCATCCTTTAGCTGTGCTCTTAGCACTGGGTCTGTCACTGAAGCAAACTGGAGAGAGCCTAGTACCCTCTCCTGTTCGCGTCTTGATATCCTTTCGGAATCTAGAAGTCTCTTGACAGAGCCCGCTATCTCCTTCCTTTTCTTCATTGGGATGGAGAAACTGTGTGACAAAAGGTCCCAGTGGATTCCCAGCCACTGGAACTTTTGGGATGGAGAAAGTCGAGACTTTTTCTTGTTGATCTTGAAGCCTAGGTACTCTAGGAACTGGATCACCTGACTGGAAGCTTGCAAGCAATTCGGTCTCGGATGCTGCCCACACCAGCCAGTCGTCCAGGTAGGCTACTACCTGAATTCCCTTTAGGCGTAATTGTTTGAGAGCTGCGCTCGCAAGCTTCGTGAAAATCCTTGGGGCTATGTTTAGCCCGAATGGCATGGCTCCGAAGGCGTACAGTTTCCGTTGTAGCCTGAACCCTAGGTAGGGGGAGAGTCGACGGCTGATTGGAATGTGCCAATAGGCGTCTGACAAGTCTATAGAGACTGAGTATGCCCTCTTGGGCAGTAAGGTCCTTATGTGTTGCAGTGTTAGCATCTTGAATTTGCAATTCACTATGAGCTTGTTGAGTGGTGACAAGTCCAGAATGACTCTGAGCTTTTCCGAGTCTTTCTTGGGAACACAAAACAGCCTCCCTTGGAATTTGATGGACTTCACCTTTCGGATCACATTTTTCTCCAACAGTTCTTGAACGTACTCCTCCAAAATGGGGGTGGAGTGTATGAAAAACCGAAGGCATGGGGGTGGAGTGCTGTACCAGCTCCAACCCAGTCCATTCTTGAGTAGGCTTTGGGCCCAGGGATCGAAGGTCCGGAGATCCCAAAATTTCATCAGTCTCCCTCCTACCGGTATCATTTCACTTGGACTGCCGTCCTGAGGTCTTGCCTCCCTGACCACGACCACCTCTGAATCCCCTTCCCCTTGAGGGGCGCCTAGACGAGCCTCTGGCTGCTCCTCTAGGTTTTGCACGAAAGGAAGAAGACTGTCCTTCGAACGTTGGGGCGAATGTGGTTGACTGACCTGGCACAGCCTGGGGTACCCACTGAAAGGCAGTCGGGGTTTGTGCCACCATCTGGGGCACTGGAGGCAAAGGCAATTGCAGTTGCTGTTGCTGTCTATAAGGCTTGGCTGGCCGAGATGGTAGCCTAGTCTTCATATTCTTCCTCTTTAGTTGAGGACCCTCATCCGGGGAAGATTTTCTTTTGATAGCCAGGCCCCACTTCTGGAGAAGATTTCTATTCTCCACGGCGGCCTTATCAACAACCTCTTTGACCACATCGGTAGGGAAAAGGTCTTTTCCCCAAATGTTGGAGGAGATTAACTTCCTTGGCTCGTGTCTCACCGAAGCCCCGGTGAACACGAACTCCCTGTAAGCTCTCCTTGCCTTGACGAAGCTATAAAGGTCCTTCGTCACTGTGGCTAAGTGAGACTTAGCCACTACCATGAACATTTCATGGACCTTGGGGTCACTTGCCATCGTCTCGAGAGTAGTCTGATGAGACATTGAGGCAGCCAGTCTTTCTTTTGTCTCGAACTCTCTTCGTAAAAGAGATTCGGACAGCTTGGGGAGGTCCTCGCCGAATTGCCGTCCGGCAATATCAGCCTCCAACTTTCCCACTGAGAATGTCAGATGGACATCCTTCCAGTCTTTGTGGTCCATAGGTAGGGCCAGCGACAAGGGTTTACACTCCTCCAGGGAGGGGCAAGGCTTGCCGGCCTCGACTGCCTTTAGGACAGCCGCAAACCCTTTCTGTAAAAAGGGGAAGGCTCTATCAGGAGAGGACACAAACGAAGGGAGCTTCTTGCTCAATGCAGCTACCTTCGAATTCGAGAAGCCCCTCTCTTTCATCGAGGATGAAAGTAGGGCTTGAGCCTTAGCGTGGTCCATAATAATGACCTCCTTCGGCTCTGTCTCCTCCCTTGAAGCTGGTTCTTTTCTCAGCCGGACATAGCAGTCCGGATATGATGCCTTGCTGGGCCAGAATTCTACCTCCTCTAGGGGAACTGAACCCAGCTTATCCGAGATGACGATCTTTCCAGTCGTCATCGGCATGTGCTCAGCATACCTCCATGGGTTAGCATCTGAGCATATGGGAAGGTCTTTCACATTGAGCCTTTTCCGGGGCCCATGTGATTCTGCCAGGGGCTGCATACGCAGTTCCATTGCAGCCGCCTTCTCCTGATTCTCCTTCTGCATTTGTTGGATCATTCCAACAATCGAAGAGAGGGCCTGTCCCAGTTCTACTGGGAGGCCAGCCGATGTTGAGGGGATAGGCTCCGGCATCTGAACCGGAGTAGCCGACACCTCGTCGACCTCATCCTCTACGACATCCGGGGTTTGAACTTGATCCTGACCTTCTGCCAGGAGGTCTTCTTCCAAACGTTCGTCCAGGTCAGACATCCTGTCACACAACTGGATGTCTTGCATCGCATCTGCGACTTCCTCGTCCACCTGGACTTGATCTTGAAGGATCTCCTCTTGAGGCTGGGGAATCACTGCCTCAGCTGATGCCTGGGGAAAAAGATACGCCCTCATCTTCTCACTTGGAAGATAAGGGCCAGAGGTGTTCTTCTTGAAGCCCCTTACCCAAGTACGAAGCTTTTCCCTAGCTATATCCCTTGATTCCGCCGTTCTAGGGGAATCAAAAGCCTCAGTAATCAGGTTAGTGCATACAGTACATACCTGAGGGTCCCAATACTGGAGATCATCCTTGGAGACAGCGCATGCTGCGTGTCTCCTACAACACTCATGTCCGCAGAGGTTCTTGCTGCGGACATTGCAGAAAACATTTCCGCACTTCGGAGGGTCCTCCTGTAAAGAGAAGAAATTTCCATGAGTATCAAGTGAACTATGTATCACTGGATATGCATAGTATAGCATAACAATTCATAAATGAAAGACACACACTTGTGTTTCCCTCACAACCCATTGTTGCAGCCTTCCAGATAATAAAATCAAAATGGTTTATCTCTACTAGAGTAACCAATGCAAGGTTTCCAGAGGAAACAGGTGGAGCTCACACCTAGGCAATGATTTTAAAATCCTGGATAATAGACGGGGAAGAACTCTGCTTCCTGTCTGAGGGCAACAGCAAAGGGCCGTGCAAGAAAACACAATAGTGTTAGAAGATACAGTGCTGTACCTAAACTTTTACTATAGTTTTCTTCTTACTGTATATGCTATACAGAAGAATACTAGTACAGTATAGGAGGATGTGTGCCGGCCTGCCTTTGCCGGCCGGCACACACCACAATTAGCTTTAAAGTATACTACTTAACAGCTATAGGGCGGCAGCCTTCTGGTTCAAATGCCTGTGCCGGCGGCAGCAGCTGCCGGCCAGCAACAGCCAGTGTTGGCCGGCAATGATTGCCGGCCAGCAACTACACAAGGTAGTACCCAGCTGCCGGCCACACTCTTGGTGACCGGCAGACAAGGACTGACATAAGCCGGCCGGCAAAGGTACAAGACCGATGCCAGCCGGCAGCAAAAGAACCAGAAGACTACACCTGCCCGGCTGCCGGCCTCATAGGCCGGCAGCCGGGACAGGTACAGCACTAGAAGAAAATAGAATGGATGCCGGGATAAGAGTGTACACAACCCCCCAAGCCCGGCAACCGAAAGAGTGCATATAAGGAAGGGGAGAAACTTAATTCAGGCTTCCTTGACCAATGCCGTCCGGCTCTGCCGGCAGGCATGGATGAGGGACCAAGAGAGGTCCGGGCAGCACTCGAAAACATAAGACCCTTGCCGTCCAGCGTCTCTGCCGGCCGGCAATGGGCTTAGTCAATCCATATCCCAACCTATACTAGGTCCAGAAGTAGAATGACATATGGTACAGTAATACCCCTGCCGGCCAGCTCTGCCGGCCGGCAAGGTACAGTACAGTAATGGCTAGGCCATTACGGAGATAGAGGGGGAAGGGACAAGAGGGTCCTGCCAACCTTGC
>NC_090725.1:176662964-176673809 GCF_036898095.1 Palaemon carinicauda
ATGGTTATCTGAAAGAAAACAATAGAGTCACTTTTCACGTACCAAGGTATCAAAGTTAAAAGTCCATGTTACTAGCCACTGACATTAGCATCAAAAACGCTCGGCACACATGTCTGTACTTATGCTAAAATCACCTTAACGCCGGAACAGTCACTGTGGGCTCCCGGAGCCCTCACTCCTAGTTATAGCACCGCATATAACTATACACTCACCCTGGAATTAAAAGTCCCAATTAAATCCACTGTTCCTCGTAGAGTTAAACAGCAGGGTTAACGACGCAACAAACTGCTACCACAGACCTCTTAAGCTGCTCCACTTGCTTAGCATAGTGGCGAAAGAATACCCTGGAAGACTTCCAGCCAGTATATGAACGAAGGTGTTCAAAATCCATAAAGTTAAAGAAGTTTAAGGATGAAGCAACTTTCCTCGGATCATGACCTGCGGGTGAACTGTCAGGATCCGTTCTGCGAATAAAGTATGTAATTTTCGCCCTGAGTTGATTCAAAGATAAATTCGAGCCCGATGTTTCTCCTCTGAATAGTTGACCCCCATGGAAGTCTGAAGTTCTACGAAGATAGACCTTTAGGCATTCTACAGGACATAGAGATGCATCTTCTTTCAGAGGGCAGATTCTCCAGGGACCCCACCTGTTGGTGGGCAACTCGTTCTTAGCGAGAAACGTAGGGTCCGGAAACATGTTCAGTTCTCCCCCATCCAGGAACTGAACGCGGCCCTCATCTCTCGAGAGGGCTACAATCTCACTAACTCTGGCCCCAGACGCTAGAGCAAAAAGGAAGATAACCTTTTGAGTCAAATCCTTCAGTGCACACTCCTCATTATTCAGTAATGAGGCAAAATGAAGGACTTTGTCTAAAGACCATGAAATAGGCTTTGGAGGAGCTGAAGGTCTAAGTCTGGCGCAGGCCTTCAGGATCTTGTTAAAGATTTCATTAGCGAGGTCTACCTGGAAGGACAAAAGGGTCCTGTCCAACCTTGCACTGGCTAAAGATCACCCCCAGCTAAGAAAGCCCATCTCAGCCAGGGGAAAATCCGGGGAGGGAGGCCGGCACTACTAGCTGCCTCCCTAAAACCAATGCAAGGAAGGAATTGCTATTCCCGGGAAAGGGACACATCCCGCACCCGGAACAGCAACAAGGACAAGTCTGAAGGGTCACCGAGCGAAGGGATCATAACTACAGAAACCTTCAAGGGAGATCCAAGGAGGATAAACCTCCTATGCCTGTGTCAGACAGCGAGGGAGACTCTACCCCACGCCAGACCAGCACGGACTCAGACTTAAAACACTGCTGTACTGTCCCTCTCTGAGCCAGACAAGCTGGAACAGGAAGGTACAGTACCACCCCAATATAGTTATATTGAAAATTAATTCAAATAAACCACTAGAGTTAAGCCCAAGGCTTAAGCAGAGGGAAAGGGTTTGCGCACCTTCCCCGAAGGGAAGGGAGCAAACGGGGGGAACAATTAAACATATCAATAGCCTAAGACAACTTAGCCTAGGCACTAAGAGATTCGATTACCTAAATCACCGAAACTCACTCAAATACCATCTTGGAAAAACTCAGTATAAGCTTATATGTATAACGTTGCCTAACGCTTCAATAAAATTATAATTATCACACTTGGAAGACTAATTATCATGCAGGAAGTACAAGGGCCAAACGACTAGGCTACAAGGACTAGCGTAGGCCAGCCTAGGCAAATCCTTCGCCAGGCGCTATACTACAGCATCATAAGAGTATTCCTAAATAAGCTAAGCAGCTAAATTATTAAAGCAAGAGGGGGCTGGGAACGTCGCTCTGGCTAACCAAATAAATCCTATCTAGCGAGCAACAGCGTCCAGGACGCCTCCAGCAGGCAACAGCTCTTGTATCAAAGATAACTCTTTTAATTACTTTAATTTTAACCAAGAGCCTACATTTATACATAAAGGAAATGGTACTCAACTTATCCGAAGCAGAAGAAGTTGGAGAAAGCATAATCGAAAGAGTAAATCCAAGATATTTGGTAGAAAACACAGGGAAAACACCGAGTTGTATAGCTACGCAAAAAGGAATACAGATGGCGCCGCGAGCGGCGCAGGGCACGCTTACGAAACGGGGAGGAGAGATGCCTTACGAACGGCTCCCCACTTTCTTATCGTTTTCGTTTTCTTGCCATTTGACCCCTACGAAGTGTTAACTCTGTTCGGGGTACATATTGCCATGTGGCGTGTCAAGAATACGTCCGCTGATATTCACGATATCCCTGGGTCTTTTTCAGGGATATTCGCTCCAGGAGTTAGAATTCTGGGTACCTTAAGGTAAATTCTCTGGGAATATCGCCGTAGTTGTAATATACCCTAGGAAGCTACCTTAGAGGAACTTCCATCAGGACGACATGGCTTGAGCCCAAAAAACGTAACGAGCTGCTGCCGGCCGGATGGCGTCATGACGTGATCGTTCTTTTGTTCATTTAGTTAACAAGAACGATATTCCCGGCATCTTTGCTTTAACAACTTTAGCTATTTAGTATTTTAGCTAAGGATTTTTATCTTATGTCATTGTTGTCGTGAATTTGGCTATAATTTTGAGCCTCACGAGTGTTAGGCTTCTAGCCTAGGCACTTTCACACCTCATGCATGATATAACCTTTGGTAAAGTTGTATTAAAGCTCAGGCAATATTTTATACAATTAAGATATTACTGTTTCCTTTCCTCTTCCATAATAGTATACTAGAGTTACGTAGAACGTTTCTCTAAGTTCTAGCTTAATAGCTTTAGCACTTTAGTATACTTTATATGTCCCCATTACTCTTATTGTCTTTTGGGGGAGAGATAGATATCTCATTTTCCCCCTTTAAGTCGATATTTTCTCTATGAGAATTAAGAGTAATTCCCTTTCCCTCTGATTAGCCTAGGCTCTCCTCAGTTAATTTACTGTAACCTGTGGTTGGATAAATTTTCTGGGGCGTTTCGTTTCTCTCTCCTTTTCTCTGAGCTGGCAACTGAGTAGCTTGTCAGCATTGAGTTTGGAGTTGGGGACGGGACATCAGAGTAAGTCTGTGTTAGGCTTCTGGCTACCTGGATTTATACCGGCAACTGAGTAGCTTGTCGGTATTCCAGTAGGGCTAGTTGCTGTTCAGGAGGCTAGCCACCCTAGATCTTGTAGAGGTTATTGTTTTACAATTTCCTCTTTATGGTCTAGCAGACAGTCCTGTATTGGGGGTTCTTAACGGGAGGATAGGTTTCTTCCTTGTTTTGATCCCTGGTACGAGATTTTGTTCTCATGAGTTCGTTTTCGGACGTTCTCTCATTGCCTAAACCAACCTGGGGAATTGACTTTCCCTAGTTGAGGTTAATATGAGGACAGAATCCTTCAGGTTAAGTAATGCCTTAGGGTATTGCTTTACTTATGGACTATTCACCCCTTCCCCGCTATCTCTTTCGTGTTGAGTGATCCAACACCCTTACGGCCGTGGTTCTACATAGGCTCCTTTGGACGTCTGTAGACCTGGCATGAGTTTTTCTGTCTGTGCCTGGTTAGCTTACTGACAGATAACCTCATATCTTTGAGTGTTCCTTAGAGTCCTCCCTTGGACTGCCATCCATATCCCTTAAGATGAGATATGGTTGAGTGGAAGCCCGAATTGATTTCCCTCTTCCACTGGCACACTCTTTCAGGATGTGGACGGCATAGATGATCCTTTGCCGTCTTCTATCCTTCTCTTTCCCTTTTACTGTCTATCATGGCCTATAGTCGGCAGTTAATTCTGCCGACAGTTTGGGTTGGTTAGGCTACAGTTCACTGTAATCCCTTACCTTGGACATCGTTAATCGATGGCCGTTGGTGAGTTTGGTAGGCCTGTCTGCCGGCAACTGAGCAGCTTGTCGACAGCTGGCCTATGCCTTCCATCCATAATGTTATAGTTAATAGCCAGCAGTGGTCGGCAGGCCTGGCAGATGCCGGCCTGCTGGCATATGCTGAATAGCCCAACATGCCGACAGTGTCGGCAAGCTCGACACTATATTCATCTTTTATTAGCCGGTAGTTTCCGGCAGGCTCGGCAGACGCCTGCCTGCCGGCAGGTTCGGCAGACGCCTGCCTATGCCGACGACGTCGGCGGGGCCGGCAGTGTCGGCGGGGCCGGCAGTGTCGGCGGGGCCGGCAGTGTCGGCGGGGCCGGCAGTGTCGGCGGGGCCGGCAGTGTCGGCGGGGCCGGCAGTGTCGGCGGGGCCGGCAGTGTCGGCGGGGCCGGCAGTGTCGGCGGGGCCGGCAGTGTCGGCGGGGCCGGCAGTGTCGGCGGGGCCGGCAGTGTCGGCGGGGCCGGCAGTGTCGGCGGGGCCGGCAGTGTCGGCGGGGCCGGCAGTGTCGGCGGGGCCGGCAGTGTCGGCGGGGCCGGTAGTGTCGGCGGCATACTGCCGTCGGCAACTGCTGTATCCTGAAAAATATAGTAAAATTTTTCCAACCTGCAAGTGGTTCTTGAGCAGCCATTTGTGAGACCATCATATAGAGAGCTGATTCTCTCTTATTTTAATGGTTATGTCCATTAAACTTATCCACTATATTGAACATTATAAGAGGACGTGTCAAGAAGACACTATATATCTTGGATATTCCCTCTGTTATTTAATTCTTTGTGAATTTCATGGCTCAATATGGTGGGGGTCATAGCAAATGGCTGGACGGGAAACACATGTAGGTGTCTTTCCTACTCTATAGCTTACCCTATCCAAGCTAAATATAATAAATGTTATTATGTTGAAATCTGAGGATTTCACAGAAAACTCATTTGCTTTTCTTTTCTTTACAGGAGGAGCATCCCGAGTGCGAGAACAACTTTTGTAGGGTCCGCAGCTAGGACTTCTACGGACATGGCGTGTGTAGGTCTCACGCCCGCTGTTCTGTCACCATAGGGGTCCTCAAGTACTGGGACCCAGAGGTATGTACTGTATGTGACAAATTGGTTAAGGAGGCTTTTGATGATCAAAATTCTGCGGAGTCTAGGGATGCAGCTAGGATTACGCTGCGAAAATGGGTAAGAGGTTTCCAAAAGAATACCTCGGGCCCATACCTTCCTAATGTTAGGATGAGGGACTGTCTCTTCCCCGGAGCTCGTGACAATTCCGTCATTCCCCAGACTACACCTTCAATCCCTTTGGTGCAGATCCAGGTTCAGAAGCCTGGAGACCTTGACGTGGCGGATGCTTTGGAAAGTGTCCACCTGGACGACAATATGTCGGTCATTTCCGAGGAGACCGAGAAGAATCTCCTCATGGAAGAGTTAGATCAGGAGGCAGTTGTCCCTCCTACTAGCGAGGTTGAGAACACTGAAGCAGTTGCGGCTGAACCAGCACCCTCAACCTCTTCGCAACCGCCTCATTTGGAGGCAATTATGTCCACTCTGCAATCTCTGATGACGATGGTATATGACTTGCAGAAGCGTTCTACTGAGAAAGAGACTACTTTCCGGTCAGAAATTGAACAGTTAGTTTCCTCGCGCATAGCCCCGAAGAAACTAAATGTGAAGGACCTTCCTGTGTTCTCAGACGTTAACCCGTGGAGGTATGCTGAGCACATGCCTATGTCAGCAGGCAAGATTTTCCTCTCGGAGAAACTGGGTACCGTTCCAGTAGAGGAAGTCGAGTTCTGGCCCAGCAGAGCGTCCATTTCCGGATTGTTATGTCCGGCTCAGAACTGAACCAGCATCAAAAGAAGAGACGGAGCCCAAGGAAGTAATTGTCCTTGAGCTCGCTAAAGCGCAAGCTATGTTTTCAACAAAACTAAAAGAGAGGGCATTTTCTAGCTCAAAGGTGCCGGCTTTAAGCAAAAAACATCCGTCGTTCATTGCTGACCCTCAACGTGCTTTTCCCTTTATGGATAAAGGGTTTAAAGCAGCTCTGAAGGCCGTAAGGGCAGGAAAACCCTGCCCCACGCTGGAAGAGAGCAAGCCTTTCTCCCTTGCTTTCCCTTCAGATGACAAAGACTGGAAGGACGTTCATGTTACCTTCTCAGTCGGGAAGCTGGAGGCCAATATCGCTGGACGTCAGTTCAACGAGGACCTCCCAAAGCTGTCAAAGTTTCTCCTGAAGAGAGAACATGAGACGAAGGAACGCTTGGTAGCGTCCATGTCTCTACAAACAGGGCTAGAAACGATGGCTAGCATTCCTGATACCCCAGATATGTATATGGTCTTTGCCAAGGCTCACTTGGCTACAGTAACGATGGACCTATACAACTTTATCAGAGCCAGGACGGCTTGTAGGGAGTTCGTGTTTGCATCCGCCTCTGTAAAACATGAACCTAGGAAACTGATAGCTTCTAATATCTTTCCTAGTGATGTAGTTAAGGAGGTCGTGGACAAGGCTGCTTCGGAGAATAGGAATCTCCTCTCTAAATGGGGCTTGTCCTCCAAGAGAAAGTCTTCCGCTGATGGGGGTCCCCAGCCGAAGAATAAGTCAAAGCGGCCTCGCTTGTCCTCTCGGCCAAGACAGCAACAGCTTCCCGTGGCCACGGTGTCCCAGACGGTGGCACAACCCACCACCACCTTTCAACTGGTGCCCCAAACGCTGGCGACTCAGTCACCAGTCTTCACCCCAGCTTTCGAAAGGCAGTCGGCTTCTTCTAAGCCGAAGTCTAGAGGCTCCTTTCAGGGCTCATCTAGGCGCCCCTTCAGAGGAAGAGGCAACAAAGATGGTCGTGGCCAAGGTGGAAAGTCCTCCACCCAGCACTCAAAGTGAGATGCTGCCGGTAGGAGGGAGGCTTCTACACTTTCAGGATCGGTGGACCTTCGATCCTTGGGCCCACAGCCTGATCAAGATAGGACTGGGGTGGGGTTGGAACTCAACTCCACCAAGCTTTCCTCAATTCTTCCAACCTTCAACCCCAGTTCTGGAAGAATAAGTTCAAGAACTACTGGACAAGAGAGTCATAAGGAAAGCAAAGTCCATCAAATTCCAGGGAAGGCTATTCTGTGTTCCGAAGAAGGATTCGGAAAAGCTCAGTCATTCTGGACTTATCACCACTCAACAAGTTCATTGTGAACTACAAGTTCAGAATGCTGATGCTTCAGCACATAAGGACCCTTCTGCCCAAAAGGGCATTTACAGTCTCCATAGACATGACGGACGGGTACTGGCATGTGCCAATCAACCGTCAGGTTTCCCCCTACCTAGGGTTCAAGCTCCAGAAAAGAAAATACGTTTTCAGAGCCATGCCCTTCGGTCTGAATATTGCACCGAGAATATTCACAAAGCTTGCGAATGCAGTTGTTCGACAACTACGCCTCAAAGGGGTTCAGGTGATGGCCTACCTGGACGACTGGCTGGTGTAGGCAGCATCCAAAGAAGAATGCATGCAAGCCTCCAGAAAAGTGATCCAATTCCTAGAGTACCTAGGATTCAAGATAAACTTGAAAAAGTCTCGGCTGTCTCCAGCTCAAAAGTTCCAGTGGTTGAGAATTCACTGGGACTTACAGTCACATTGCCTCTCCTTTCCAAAAGCAAAGAGAAAGGAGATAGCAGGGGCCGTCAAAAGTCTGCTTCAATCCCGAAGGATTTCAAGAAGACAACAGGAGAGAGTGTTGGGGTCTCTCCAGTTTGCCTCTATGACGGACCCACTTTTGAGAGCACAATTAAAAAATGCATCAGGGATCTGGAGAAAATACGCTTACAACGATTGAAGAGATCTACTAAGACTGTTACCAAATGGTCTGCGATCGATTCTCAAGCCATGGTCAGAAATAAAGAACTTAAGAAGGAGAGTATCCTTGCAACCACCTCCTCCTGCAGTCACCGTCCACACGGATGCTTCAAAGGAAGGATGGGGGGGGGGGTCATTCTCATCTTCGGAAAGTGCAAGGAACTTGGTCTCCCCTCTTCAAAACCTTCCACATCAACTATCTGGAAGCCATGGCAGTGTTTCTTTCCCTGAAGAAACTGAAACTTCGCCGCTCAATCCACGTTCGTCTGGTCCTAGACAGCGAAGTGGTTATGAGATGCATAAATCGTTAAGGTTCAAGATCGCCTCAGTTGAATCAGGTGATAATAGCCATCCTGCATCTCTCCAAGAATATGAAATGGCACTTATCAGCAGTCCACCTTCAAGGATTCCGCAATGTGACGGCGGACGCTCTATCCAGGTTCAACCCGATAGAGTCCGAATGGTCCCTAGACGCAGGATCATTCTCTTTCATATTGAGTAAAGTCCCAGGATTGCAAGTAGATCTCTTCGCAACGAGCGACAACAAGAAGTTGGCCCGGTACGTAGCCCCGTACGAGGATCCTCTAGCAGAAGCGACGAACGCGATGTTTCTAGATTGGAACAGATGGTCCAGGATTTACCTGTTCCCACCAACCAACAAATTGAGATCCTTTCGGGGGAGGGCAGCAATAGTGGCCCACAAGTGGCCAGGCAGTGTCTGGTTTCCATTGATACCAGAACTACGCCTGAAGCTGATCCCGTTGCCGGAACCAGTTCTGACTCAGCTAGTACAGAATACGACTGTCTACACTTCATCAGAGAAAACCCAGAACCTTCATCTCATGATTTTCTCGCCTTAGCGGTCAAGAAAAGGTTTTGGATTTCTGAAGACAGTATTAATTTCTTTGAAGAATATAAGTCAAAGTCAACAAGAAGACAATACGAATCTTCCTGGAAGAAATGGGTGGCCTTTGTTAAGGCGAAGAAACCTCAAGAGATTTCTACAGATTTCTGTCTGTCCTTTTTCATCCATCTTCACGGACAAGGGCTAGCGGCTAATACGATCATGACATGTAAATCTGCCTTGGCTAGACCGATTCTATATGCCTTCCAAGAGGATTTTTCAAGCGAAATCTTCAACATGATTCCGAAAGCCTGCTCAAATCTTCGGCCTGCAGCCCCTCCAAAGCCTATTTCATGGTCTTTGGATAAGGTTCTTCATCTGGCCTCGACCTTGAATAATGAAGATTGCTCGCTGAAAGACTTGACTCAGAAAGTGATATTTTTATTTGCACTAGCCTCAGGAGCCAGAGTTAGTGAAATAGTGGCCCTCTCGAAGGATGATGGCCACATTCAGTTTACACCGAACGGAGAACTAAATCTCTTTCCGGATCCGACGTTTCTCGCCAAGAATGAGCTACCCACTAAAGATGGGGTCCCTGGAGAATCTGCCCTCTGAAGGAAGAAGCATCCTTCTGCCCAGTGGAATGTCTAAAGGTCTATCTTCGTAGAACTTCAGACTTTAAGGGAGGTCAGCTTTTTAGGGGAGAAACTTCTGGTTTGACGTTATCCTTGAAACAGATAAGGGCGAAAATCACTTACTTTATTCGCAGAGCGGATCCTGACAGTACACCCGCAGGTCATGATCCGAGAAAGGTTGCCTCGTCTCTTAACTTCTTTCAGACTATGTCGTTTGATAACCTGCGTGCTTATACTGGTTGGAAGTCTTCCAGAGTCTTTTTTAAGCACTATGCGAAGCAATTACATGAAATCAAAATGCATGTGGTGGCTGCAGGCAGTGTAATAAAGCCTGTAGTTTGATTACTGCGAAGGACAGTGCATTAATTGGGACTGTTAGTGAAGGGTGTGCATGATAGACTTAGGTATATCATGATATTTTTTAGTGTTGATATGAACATTATAAACTGTCTTCCATAGTTAAGTGAACTTAAGCATAATATTTTGACATGAGTGCCAGCATGTTTATGCATAATGTCTTTTAGTAATAACATATATATTGAAATTTCCTAATTTCACGGAGTGGCAACGTTTTCTCTTTCAGATGAAACTTATTTATGTTGTTATTACTGTTATGCTTGTTATGTCTATGTATAGCATAAATATATTACTTAATCATAACTTCTGTGTTTCTTGTAAATAAACTATAGAAGGAATCTTTGCGTCTCTCTCGCCTTAAGATTATTAGATTATATGCAGAGTATCCTTGGTCCTCTTATGGACCTTGTGGGACAAAGTCTCCCTTACCATGCAAACAGGTAAGTTTGATTGTGCTATGTTTGTTTACTGTATTATGTTTCCTACGTGAACATAAACTCGTCTGCCTGATCCAGACCTTGGAGATACAGTACTCTATTCAGAACTCTAGTACAAACTACGCTTTACGTATATACGATACGAAATATTTTATGCTTGCTTATTGTTCTTTGAACTCACATCTCGGGTTTTTTTCCTAGAGTCTATACAGACTTTTCCCTGTAGGGGCCAGGAAGAGCTGGCATATGGTATGCTCAGTTGGTTGATGTATTGCGGTAACATCAAGTGTCTTTGGTCTTTATGACCGATTAGGAAATAGTCAATTCGAGATAACGGCACTATTAAATCCACAGATACATTAATGCTCTGGTAAACTTCCATCGGCACGACATGGCCTAAGCCCAAAAAACGGATTTTGGGCGAAGCGAAAAATCTATTTTTGGGTGAAAGAAAGAGCCATGTCGTCCTGATGGACCCACCCTCCTTTGGTAAAAGGATGTTAATCCCTCCCTTTTGGTACTGTATCTGTAATACTTACAAAGCTACGGAGAATGGTTTGGTGGCGCCGTACGGTGGGGATTGGCCAAACTATTTACAGTACGTTAGGAGAGTCGTGTTGTTTTACCTCTTTAACGACTCTCTTAATTTTCTTGCCACTTTCCCTCTCGAAGTGAAAGGCTATTCGTTCAGGGTGTAAATAGCTATGAGATGTGTCAAGATACGTCCTTACGTGATATGCCTTGGAGAAATTTAAGGAATACTCGCTCCAGGAGTTAGAATTCTGGGTACCTTCGGTAAATTCTCTGGGATATATCACTGTAGTCACATATAACTTAGGAAGCTACCAATGAAGGAACTTCCATCAGGACGACA
>NC_090725.1:176686809-176691809 GCF_036898095.1 Palaemon carinicauda
TTATAAACTATTGGATAATGGTTGTATCCGCATAGGAACAAATTTTGCCTCTTTGCCACTACCCCGTTAGGGTACCACGTCAACCCTTCCAAGGAAGGGTTAGAGTGAGTGGACTTTTGCTTGAATCAGGGAACAGTCTTATAAGACATACCGTGATAAAAATATCCATATTTCAATCTTAATGCTCAGTACATTTCTAATAAAATGAGTGTGGGTGAATAAGACGCAGTGTTCACTATGAACTAGTTTATTAAAATTTGATAAACGTACATATCAGATCACCATTTATAAAATTTATAAAACTTGGATGATATGCGTCAAAGCATAAAGAAAAACAGTCAACAGAAAATATTGTTTCGTCTACTAGGAAACAGATTTGCCACTTCAAATGAATTATTAATAATAATGATATAGTCTGTATACTGTTAATTTACACTAGCGTAAAAAACGCTTGGCACAAGTGTTCGCATTATGCCATAATTCACCGACGACAATGGAACAGTTCGTAAGGACACTTTCGTGGCCTATCGCTCAGTGTGTAGCAACATACAGTGACTACACACGCACCCTCTTAATTAATCGTCCCAAATTCATTACACTGTTCCTCGCAGATTTAAAACAGAAGGTTAAAGAATTCTACATGCTGCTACCACAGAATTCTTAAGTTTCTCCACTAGCTTCGCATAGTGCGTAAAGAACACCTTGGGTGACTACCACCCGGTGTACAAACAAGGATGTTCAAAGTACATATAATTAAAGAAATTTTATGGAAGAGGCAACTTTCCTCAGATCATGACGAACGGGTGTACTGTCTGGATCTGTTCTGCGAATAACACGGTTGAGTTTTGCCCTTAGTTATAGAAAACTTTGAACCCAGGATTTCTCTTCTGAACAGCTGTCCTCCCATAAAGTCTGAAGTTCTATGAAGATAGACCTTAGGCACTCCACTGGACATAGAGATGCATCTTCCTTCAGAGGGCAACAGGTAGCTTGTTCTGGGCAAGAAACGTTGGGTCTGGAAATAGATTCAGTTCTCCCTCCAAGAACTGGACGTGGCCTTCCTCTCTAGAGAGAGCCACTATTTCACTAACTCTGGCCACAAAAGTGAGTACAAGCAGAAATATGACTTAAAATTCAAGGCCCTCTAAGCGCATTCCTCATTGTTCATTATTTATACACAATGAAGAATCTTATCTACTGACCATGCAAAGGGTCCTTGGAGGCACTGAAGGGCTAAGCCTAGCATGGGTCTTTGTAGTTCATTAAGAACGTCGTTAGAAAGGTCGACCTGTAAGGCATATGATATCTGTCTTGTCAAGGCAGACTTGAACTAAAGAATTGTGTTGGCTGCTAAACCTCGCCCATGAAGATGAATGAAGAATGATAAATAGGAATCTGTCTAGATTTCTTTTGGTTTCTTCGCCTTGACAAGGGATATCTGTTTCTTCCCTGGAACCTCATAATGTGTTCTGGTTTCCTCCAAAAGTCTGAACTGACTTTTAACACCGAATCTTTTTCTCATCGTTAAGGAGAGAAAATCATGAGATGTAGGTTCCGTGTTTTCTGTTATGAAGCGAAGACAGTCAACTTCTGTACTCGCTGAGACAGGGATGGATTCGGAGTGGTACAAATTTTAGTCATAGTTCCAATGCCAGAGGGAACCACACGCTATTTGGCCACTTGTGGACCACTATTGCTGCTTTCCCTTTGAAGGATCTCAGTTTATCGAGGACCTTCAAAAGGAGGTTGTGCGGAAGGAGCAGATAAATACTGGACCATCTGTTCCAGTCCAGGGACATAGCGTCCACTGCCTCCGCTAGTGGATCCTCGTATTGGGACACGTAACGATCTATTTTCTTGTTGTCTTTCATCGCAAAGAGGTCTATCTGCAGCTCTGGGACTTGACTTGAGATGAAGGAGAACGATCCTGCGTCAAGGGACCATTCTGACTCTATAGGTGAAAAAACCCTTGAATGTGAATTGCTGACAGGTGCCATTTCTTCCTTTCCGCCAAACGGAATATGGCCAACATCACTTGGTTGATTTGAAGTGACCTCGACCCTTTAGTGTCAGAAGCACTGCCATGGCTTCTAGAAAGTTGATGTGAAATGACTTGAAAAGATTGGACCACCTCATTGGACTCTCATCTGATGAGAGTGACCTCCCCAGCCTTCCTTTGAAGTGTCTGTGTGGTTAGTTACTGATGGGGGAGGAGGTTGAAGAAGTATTGATTTCTTCAATTGCTTGGCATTGGACCACGGCTTGAGAAGCATTCGCAGTCAAGTCGGTAGTGGTCTTATTAGATCTCTTCGCGCGTTTGATGCGTATTTTCTCCTGACTCCTGTTGCATCCTTAAGCTGTGCTCTTAGCACTGGATCTGTTATCGAAGCAAACTGTAGAGAGCCCAGCACTCTCTCCTGTTCGCGTCTTGACAGATCCTGCTATTTTTTTCCTTTTCTTACTAGGAATGGAAAGTCGATGTGACTCCAAATTCCAGTGGATTCCCAACCACTGAAATTTTTGAGCTGGAGAAAGTCGAGACTTTCTGATGTTGCTCTTGAATCCCAGATGTTCCAGGAACTGGATCACTATCTTAGAAGCTTGCATGCATTCTGTCCTGGATGCTGCCCACACCAGCCAGTCGTCCAAGTAGGCTACTACTTGGACCCCCTTTAGGCGTAATTGATGGACGGCTGCGTTCACGAGCTTCGTGAAAATCCTTGGGGCTATGTTTAGCCCAAAAGGCATGGCTCTGAAGGCGTAAAGTTTTCTATGTAACTTGAAGCCTAGGTAGGAGGAGAGGTGACGATTGATTGGAACGTGCCATTAAGCGTCAGACAAGTCTATAGAGACAACATATGCCCTTCTGGGCAGTAGGGTCCTTATGTGCTGAAGCGTGAGCATTCTGAACTTGTAGTTCACTATGAACTTGTTGAGTGGCGACTAGTCTAGAATAACTCTGAGTTTTTCTGAGTCCTTCTTTGGAACACAAAACAGCCTTCCTTGGAATTTTATGGACTTAACTTTCCGGATTACTCTTTTGTCTAAGAGTTCTCGGACATATTCTTCCAGAACGGGGGATGAGTGTTGGAAGAATTGAAGAAATTGAGGTGGAGGACTGCTCCAGCTCCAACCTAGTCCATTTTCAATTAGGCTGTGGGCCCAGGGATCGAAGGTCCAGAGGTCCCCAAATAGCTGTGGTCTCCCTTCTACTGGAAGTATCTTACTTCTGCTGTTGTGGACCTGAGACCTTGCCTCCTTGACCGCGTCCTCCCCTGTATCCCCTTCCTCTTGAAGGGCGTCTAGAAGAACCTCTGGCTGTTCCTCTAGCTCTCGAACGAAAGGAATAAGTCTGCCTTTCGAAGGCTGGGTTAAAAACTGGCGACTGTGTAGCCACTTGTTGAGGTACCAGCTGGTACGTGGTTGGAGGTTGTCCCACTATTTGAGGCACCGCGGTCACAGGAAGTTGTTGTTGATGTTGCTGTCGGTAGGGTTTAGCCGGCCAAGAGGATGGCCTAGGCCTTTTTGTCTTCCTCTTGGGTTGGGGACCCTCATCCGGAGAAGACTTTCTCTTAAGATCTAAGCCCCATAATTTTTTAGAAGGTTCCCATTCTCTCTGGCGGCCTTGTCTACTACCTCTTTAACCTCTTCATTGGGAAAGAGGTCTTTACCCCAAATACAAGAGGAGATCAGTTTCTTCGGTTCGTGCCTCACCGCAGCCAAGGCGAACACGAACTCTCTACAGGCTCTCCTAGCTTTAATAAAGCTATAGAGATCCTTCGTAACTGTGGCCAGATGGGTTTTGGACACAACCATGAACATGTCCTGGTTCTTGAAGTCACTTGCCATCGTTTCTAGTGTCGTTTGCAACGACATCGATGCCGCAACTCTTTCTTTTGTCTCTTGCTCCCAATGCAAGAGAACCTCCGACAGTTTTGGAAGTGCCTCACCGAACTGGCGTTCAGCAATATCAGCTTCCAGCTTCCCGACTGAGAAGGTAAGGTGTACGTCCTTCCAGTCTTCTTGGTCCAAGGGCAAGGTCAGAGATAACGGCTTGCACTCCTCCAAGGAGGGGCATGGTTTCCCTGCCTCCACTGCCTTTAAGGCTGCCTTATATCCCTTTTCCAGGAAGGGAAAGGCTCTGGTAGGAGAGGCCACAAAGGAGGGAAGCTTCTTACTCAAGGCTGGCACCTTTGAGTTATTTAAGCCCCTCTCTTTCATCGAGCTCACTAGTAACATCTGAGCTTTACTATGGTAAAAAACTATGACCTCCTTCGGCTCCGTCTCCTCCTTTGAGGCTGGCTCCTTTCTAAGACTGACATAACAGTCCGGATAAGAATCTTTGTTGGGCCAAAATTCCACTTCTTCCAGGGGAATTGCTCCCAACTTTTCTGAGATCACGATCTTCCCGGTTGTCATTGGCATGTGTTCAGCATACCTCCAAGGATTGGTATCCGAGCACAAAGGGAGATCCTTCACGCTGAGCCACTTCTGGGGCCTACGTGATGCTGCAAGTCTACGTATCTCCAGCTTCATTGCAGCTTCCTTCTCATCATTCTTCCTTTGAATTTGTTGGATCATCTCAACAATGGAAGAAAGAGTCCTACCCAGTTCATCTGGGATAGCAGACAATGTAGAAGGAACAGGTTCTGGGTCTGGAACAGATGTAAACGACACTTCGTCGATTTCTTCCGCTTCTACTTGAGGATCCTGGAACAGCTCCTCCTCCTGACCTTCTCCTAGAAGGTCCTTCTCAGTAGAATCCGACACCTCCGACATCCTATCGTCCAATTGGATGTCTTGAAGGGCGGCCGAGACTTCAGAATCTACCGGATTCTGGGCAGTTGGTATCTCCACCTGAGGCTGGGGGATGATGGCATCAGCCAATGCTTTAGGGAAAAGGCAGGCCCTCATCTTCTCATTTGGAAGGTAGGGGCCTGAGGTGTTTTTCTGAAAACCCCTCACCCAGGATCGTAACATTTCCCTGGCAGCATCCCTTG
>NC_090725.1:176696809-176699309 GCF_036898095.1 Palaemon carinicauda
AGAAGTATGCTTTGCCTGATGCGAGAAAGGGGTATATAAAAGAAAATTACTAACCCAAAATACCGGAAGGTGAATCCGTTCTTAGTTTTGCAACTCGCATTTTTCGCGATTGCGATTCGTTCGCTACCCGGAATGCCAATCCCCCAGAAGGTGATAAAAAAGCAATTGCACGTAAACATATTCGCAGTTTAGTAAACCCGTATTTATGTGGTTAATTGTTCGATGACAATCGCTCGTTGGCAGACGTAGTGAGTGCGATACAAAACATTTTAGACGGTTTGCCTGAAGAAAAAATGACTGGGAATAACGGGCCCAATTCCGAGAATTTGGCAGCCATGAGAGGCAATCGGAAACCCCCTAAGAAGGGGAAGGGGAGAGTGCAGTCAGCTGATTAGAGCCTTCAGATGTTGGCAGTGTGGGGGAGAGGGGCACCTACAAGTGGAGTGCCCTACCCAAGGATCTCCCCGCTGTTACACTTGTCAGGCCTATGGTCATCTATATCGAGAGTGCTCAGCAAAAAACGCCCAGGCCGGGCGGGCTGTGGCACAAGCACACCTCTCCCCGCCCAACATCCGAGAAAAAGGGAACAGTGGAAGGGGGAGACGAGGGAGTTCGATGCCCCCCCGCATGACATCACAAGCAGTAGCCGGGGAAGCGGTGATGACAGATGTGGTGACAGAGCAGGCACTGGGACCTCCATCGGCACCCCCGACCTCATCCCCACAGCACTAAGGAGCAGCGGCATTGCGGCTGAGGTCATTGGCCCATGCCCCATAGCTCGTAATGGACGTCGAGGAATGTTAGCAGTGAGGATAGACCTACCATATAAATCCATTCGAGCGCTGATCGACACAGGAGCCAGTGTTCCACTGATTGAAAAACGATTATCATCAAACCCACTACAGTCGGCGATGTCCTTCGTTCTTGACACGCCAGGAGGAAATAAACTACACATAAACCATACAACCATCGTCAAATTTAAGATGGGTCGGGGAAGTTTACATGATTTTTTTGTCTTGCTCACCTTGGGAATTCCAGGAATCGAGGCTATTTTAGGAATTTTATTTATATCTAATAATCAAATTTGCATTTTTGCGGGAAAAGATACAATAACAGTAAAAGCAGGAGAGTACATTTTGCCGATAGAAAGTCATGAGAAAATAAGTGCGATTGTGGGCTTCGAGAGACATGTAACTAAGCTAACAGCTGTACCTGAGAGATGAGAAGTTTTGTCTCCCCAGACCCTTACGAGCATATCAGTGACTCCGTGTCTCCCTCTTGGTGAAGGAACCAAGGTCGTTGTTAAACCTCATGACAATTGGGCCCACATGATATTCGAGGGCTTGACAGAAATAAAAGAGAACAGAGCTGATATAACAATAGTTGATTTGTTAAATAAAAGATTTGTTTTAGGAAGTGATTCTGTGTGTGTGAATTAGAGTTATGTGAAATTGCTTATAATGGGATGTTAGTAGCCACAACTCCAGCCTGCACAGACGAACGCACTCAGAATTCGATTACGCAAGCACGAAAATTTTGTCTGTTAGAATATCAGCATGTAGTTTGTGACATTTTCAATAATTATTCTGATATAATTGCAATTGGAGATGAGCCACTCGGGAGGATTGATCGATTTCCCTTTAGCATTGAAACTGGGCAGGCGGAGCCAATCAGGTCAAGGCCTTATAAGGTACCCATTCATTTCCAGGGGGAGATAGAAAAAGAAATTAATAAATTAAGGGAACAAGGGATAATCGAGGAGAGTGAATCCACCTGGGCTTCTCCAATTGTAGCTGTTAGGAAAAAGATGGCTCGGTGTTGATTATAGGAAGTTGAATGCAGTCACCAAGGATAATGCATTTCCATTGCCCTCGATCGAAGAATTACTTGTGAAAGTACGGGTAGTAAATATTTTACAACTGTTAATTTAAAATCTGGATACTATCAAATACCCATTCAGGAAGACAATAAATGTAAAACGGCATTTATAGCTAACGATCAACTATTTCAGTTTAATTTTCTTCCTTTCGATGTTAAAAATGCTCGAAGTCATTTTTCTGGAGTAATGATGGCAGTTTTGTCTGCCTTAATTGGCCATAATGTTCTTGTTTATTTAGACGATATCATAATTACAGGGAAAACGGCCGAAGGTCATAATAATAATATTAGTAAAGTTTTGGAAACATTGCGACGTAATTGTATGAAAATAAATCTGTCAAAGTGCGAATTTTTGTGTAAACAGGTCGAATTTTTAGGTCATGTAATAACCCCAGAAGGTATCCAACCCAGCCCCAGTAAAGTAGGGGCTATTAGAGATTTCCTCCGGGCATGTAACTCTATGAAATTAGCTGGGTTCCTAGGGCTTGCTGGGTATTACTGTAAATTCATAAGAGGTTTTGGAGAGATACCGAGACCCTTAGATGCTTTTAAGAAATAAAAAGTAATAAATTGGGGAGGGAGAGAAGAGAGGGACTTCAAACATTCGAAAGCTGCTTTAACT
>NC_090725.1:176721809-176724309 GCF_036898095.1 Palaemon carinicauda
AAAGCCATTTAGGCATTTTATACTTGTAAAGATATTTATATGCATAATTTTCCTTTTTCTATGTCGATTTTATAAGTCAGAGTTTCGGTGATTTAGGTAACCGAGATCTCGTCTTGCCTAGGTAACCTAACCTAGGCAATATAGTATACTTTCGACATTTCCCCGGTTACCCCCGTGTATTGGTTTATCAATTCAAACGGAGATAGATATCTCCTAGTGGAGATTTAAGGGTAATCTCTCCTTCCCTCTGAGTGTAGCCTTAGACTACAACCCTAGTGGGTCGTGCCTCGAGTTTTCATTCAGGTATGACTAGCTTAGGGTTTTCTGTCCCTTCCCTTAACCACAGATAGCAGTTTTTGGGATTCGGTCAGAACCTCAGAGTATTTAGACATTTTCACCCTCTACCCCTCTATTAGACGAAATGGTCCAATTACTGACACATATGATAGGTCTAATAGAAAACTTTCGCAAACAAGACAAAAAGGAGGAAGTGAAATTCAATTTAGAGCTCTATGAAGCTCCACTTGTCACTCCCCAAGGGTCATATAAACGACTCAGAGACCAAGACCTTTCGACATGCTCCAAAACCAATCCCTGGAGGTTTGCGGAGTTTATGCTGATTTTAAATGGCAAACTCTACATCTCGGAGTAGATGGGTGCTGTTTCTTTAGACGAAATCCACTTTTGGCCAAGCTTTGACGCTTTCCCTGATTGCTTCATTCGACTGAAGCATGAACCGACGTCAAGAAAAGAAACAGAACTGAAGGAGGTCATGGTTCTCAACCATGATAAGGCACAGGCTATCTTGTCAAGTAGCCTGAGAAAGGCGGGTTACTCGGTGTCGAAAGTGTTCACACTAAGTAACAGACACCCTTCTTTTCTTGCTCCTGCTTCAATATCATTCCCTTTTACGTGGAAGGCATTTAAATCTGTTGTCAAGGCAGTGGAGGCAGGTAGACCATGTCCTGCACTCGAGGAGTGCAAGCCTCTGTCACCAGCCTTTCCCATGCAGGAGAAGGATTGGAAGGAAGTCCACTTAACCTTTTCAGTAGGAACACTAGACGCGGATGTCACTAGACGACAGTTTCTTTTGGGCAAGGAACAAGAGACAAAGGAGAGACTTGCAGCCTCCCTATCCCTACAGAACTGCATAGAGTTGTGTTCAGCCCACCAAAGTAGCCCAGACATGCTCATGGTCTTGGCCAAAATGCATATGGCCACCTTAGTAAAAGACCTTTATGCCTTTATGAAGGCTAGGAGAGCCTGTAGGGAGTTTGTTTTCGCTGCCACAACAGTGAAACACGAAACCAGGAAGCTAATATCTTCCAACATCTGGGGTAGAGACCTCTTTCCAAACGATGTAGTTAGAGAGGTGATTAAGAAGGCCACCACGGAGAACATAGGACTTTTCCAAAAGTGGGTCACTTTTCAAAGAGAAACTCTTCCACGGATGTGGGTCCCAAACTTAAAAGGAAGACGGAAGAGTCTAGAAATTTTCCTCGGGCTGTTCAACAACATCCTACAGTTATGATGACCGCGGTGCCACAGGCAAGCGGTCAAATATTTAAACATTCTGATCAGGGGAAGCAAAGAGACGGTTCTGGTAGTAGGGAATTTCCTTCGGGATTGCTGGACCTTCGATCCTTGAGTCCAAGGCCTAATTAAGATGGGACTAGGATGGAAAATAGACATGCCTCCATGATCATTTCCTCAACTCTTCCTACACTCCAACCCCCTCCTGAAAGAGTATACCTTAGAGCTCTAGAGCATACAAGTGGTAAGGAAAGTATAGTCCATCGAATTCCAAGGAAGGCTGTTTGGTGTTCACAAGAAGGTCTCAAGAAAACTCAGAGACATTCTGGACTTGTCGCTGCTCAACAAGTTCAAATAAAAGAGCAAGTTCAGAATGTTAATCCTTCTGAACATAAGGACCTTATTTCAAAAAGGGGTGTTCGCAGTCTTGTCAGACCTGAAAGATATCTATTGGCAGCTTCCAGTCAGTCACCCCCTCTCCTCCTACCTAAGATTCAAGTTACAGAAGATAACGTATGTCCAAGGAAAGATACTTGTCGAACTTAAGACAGTCCCAAGTATCTTCACGGGAATGGCGGACACAGTCAAGCAAAAACTAAGCCTAGAAATAGTTCAGGCAACAATGTACCTGGACGAAAGGCTGGGGTGGGCAGCACCTGAAGTGGCTGGTCTATGAGCATCCAAGGAAGTGTTCCGGTTCCCGGAACATCGGGGATGCAAGATAAGCTTCAAGAAGTCTCGATTCTCTCCAGCTCATAGGCTTCACTAGTTAAAAAACCATTGAAACCTGTGGTCACATCAACTCTCCTTTCCCTTGAGGATGTAAAAGGAGATCGCAGGGTCGGTCAAGAGACTATGGTAATCAGTCAGGATTCCAAGACGCTAACAGGGAGGAGTTCTGAACTCTCTCCAGTTCGCAATAGTGACAGGCCCAGTGCTAAGTACACAGCTGAAAGATGCGTTAAGA
>NC_090725.1:176731809-176736809 GCF_036898095.1 Palaemon carinicauda
GTTTGGAGAGGACTTTCAGCAGAAGGTTGGGGGGAGGGAACAGGTATATCCTGGACCATCTGTTCCAATCCAGTGACATGGCATCCACTGCTTCTGCCTTGGGGTCCTCGTACGGGGCCACATATCGAGGAAGTTGATTGTTGTCGCTCGTTGCGAAGAGATCGATCTGAAGTTCCAGGACTTGGCGAGAGATGAAGGAGAATGATCTTGCGTCTAGAGACCATTCCGACTCTATTGGGTTTGTCTGTGATAGAGCGTCTGCCGTCACGTTGCGGAATCCTTGTAGGTGAACTGCAGACAGGTGCCATTTCTTCTTTTCTGCCAGACGGAAGATTGGAAGAAGTACCTGATTTATCTGGGGCGATCTCGAGCCCTGACGATTGAGACATCTGACTACCACCGAGTTGTCTAGAGTCAGACGGATGTGGATCGAGGGAGGCGGAGAGAGTTTCTTCAGGGTGAGAAGGACCGCCATGGCCTCTAAAATGTTGATGTGAAACGTCTTGAATAGGGGAGACCATGTTCCTTGAACCTGTCGTTGGTGGGAGTGACCTCCCCAACCCTCCAGTGAAGCGTCCGTGTGGATGTTGAGCGATGGAGGCGGGTGTTGAAGAGGAATGGACCTTTTCAGGGCCTTTGCTTCCGACCACGGCTTTAAGAGTAACCGAAGTCTGTTTGGGAGCCGTCTCTTGAGGTCTCTTCGAGCGATGGATGCAGAATGTCTCCAGACTCCCGCGGCATCCTTTAGCTGTGCGCGAAGCACTGGGTTTGTCACAGAGGCAAACTGTAGAGAGCCTAGAACTTGTTCCTGCTGTCGCCTTGAGATCCGTTTGGATTTCAGCAGTTTTCTGACAGACCCTGCTATTTCCTTCCTTTTCTTCTGCGGGATGGAAAGGCGGTGTGACTGAAGATCCCAATGGATTCCCAACCATTGGAACTTCTGAGCTGGAGATAGGCGAGATTTCTCGGCGTTTATCTTGAATCCCAGATGTTCTAGGAACTGGGTGACTTTGTTGCAGGATCGTACACAATCTTCGGGCAATGTCGCCCAGACCAGCCAGGCGTCTAGGTAAGCCATCACTTGGACGCCGCGAAGGCGGAGCTGTTGGACGATGGCATCTGCCAGCTTGGTGAAGATCCGTGGGGCCACGTTGAGCCCGAAGGGCATGGCCCTGAAGGTGTAACTTTTCCTTTGGAGTCGAAATCCTAGGTAGGAGGAAGCGTGATAGTTCATTGGAACGTGCCAGTAGGCATCCGCCAGGTCTATGGAGACCGTGTAGGCCCCTTGAGGCAGAAGGGTCCTTATTTGTTGAAGAGTCAGCATCTTGAACTTGTTGTTCGCAATGAACTTGTTGAGGGGGGATAAGTCTAGAATGACTCTGAGTTTGTCGGAGTCCTTCTTGGGGACGCAAAATAGTCTCCCTTGGAACCTGGTTGACTTTACCCTCCTGATCACCTTCTTGTTCAAGAGTTCCAGGACGTACTCTTCCAGGAGGGGGGTTGACTGTTGGAAGAATTGCTGGAAGGCTGGGGGTTGTTGTGTCCAGCTCCAGCCTAGTCTCTTCTTGACGATGCTGTGTGCCCAGGGATCGAAGGTCCAACGATCCTGGAATTGGCGGAGTCTTCCTCCCACCGGAAGCACTTCATTGCTTCTGGTTTCCCGAGGGTTTGCCACCTCGGCCGCTAGCTCCCCTTCCTCCTCTGCCTCTGGAGGGGCGGCGAGACAAATCTCTGCCGGAACCTCTGTTTGAGCCTCTACCTCTGGGACGAAAGGTAGTGGTGTGCTGCTCCAATGCAGGGGTGAAGACCGGTGACTGCGATACCACCGGTTGGGTGACCAACTGGAAGGTCTGTTGTGGCTGAGCTGCCACTTGGGGAGTAGCGGAACCCGGAAACTGTCGTCTCTTGACGTTGCTGGGGTTTGGGCTTTTGAGGTTTCCTCTTAGGTTGAGGGCCATCGTCCTGAGAGGATTTCCTTTTCTTCGACATGCCCCACTTATGGAGAAGGTTCCTGTTCTCCGTGGCGGCCTTGTCAGCAATCTCTTTCACCAAGGAGGATGGAAAGAGGTATTTACCCCACATATTGGAGGAAATCAGCCTCCGGGGTTCGTGTTTCACCGTCGCGTTCGCGAACACGAATTCACGACAGGCTCTGCGAGCCCTAGTGAAGCTGTACAGGTCCTTCATTACCGTTGCCAAATGCGTTTTGGCTAGGACCATGTAGAAGTCCAGGATTCTAGTGTCTCCGGCCATGACTTCAAGCTGTACCTGGAGGGACAGCGATGCGGCAAGCCTCTCCTTCGTATCTTGTTCCCTATGAAGGAGGTGATAATTGAGCTTTGGGAGGTCCTCTTTAAACTGACGACCGGCAACGTCAGGCTCTAACTTCCCGACTGTGAATGTTGACTGGACGTCTTTCCAGTGTCTATCATCAGGGGGAACAGTAAGGGAGAAGGGTCTGCACTCCTCCAGTACAAGGCAAGGTTTCCCTTCTTCCACTGCTTTCAATACCGCAGTGAAGGCCTTTTCTATAAAGGGGAAGGTCGCATTGTTCGGCGCAACAAAGGTTGGGTGCTTTTTGCTAAGCGCTGGCATCTTGGAATTGGTGAAGCCCCTACTCTTCACCATATTGGCTAGCATAGCCTGGGCCTTCGTGAGATCGAACACAATTACCTCCTTCGGTTCGGTCTCTTCTTTAGAGGCGGGTTCGGACCTGAGCCGGATGTAACAGTCCGGATAAGCCTCGAAATTCGGGAAGAATTCCACTTCTTCCAACACGATTGAGCCGACCTTCTCACTGATGAAGATCTTGCCAGTGGTGATCGGCATGTGCTCGGCATACCTCCATGGGTTAGTATCCGAGCAAGCAGGGAGGTCCTCAACCGAAATCCGTTTCGGTTGTTTAAAACTTCCTAAGTTAGACCTGAATAGCTTGTGGGTCTCGCGAAGTTTTCTTTCCATGAGGGCTTCAAGCATCTTGAAGACCTCCTGAGTGCCTGATGGGAGAGGATCCGGGGTAGCAGAAGTCGAAGGAACGGATTCCTCGGTCGGTGTAGGAGTCGGTGCGGGGGTAGGAGTGGGAGCGACCTCATGCTCCGAATCAGGGTATTCCACCTGATCTTCCTCATAGTCGAGCTCCTCGCCCATGAGGTTCCTCTCCGTTCCTTCCGAAACTTCCGACATACGTTCTGCGTTGTCAGAATCTAGACGGCACTCATGCATGGACTGGGCCATGACAATATCAGGTTCCACCACTATCTGGACGGTGGGAATCTGATCACTGGGGACCACTGAGTCTTTTGATGCCTTCGGAAACAGCAAGGCCCTCAAATCTTCGGTGGCGAGATACGGTCCGGTGGCGTTCTTCTGGAAGCCACGCACCCACTTGCGTAGCTTCTCCCGAGCGTTGTCCCTTGCCTCCGCTGAAGGAGGATCGTCGAACGGTTCGACCAGACGACTCTTGCAAACTGTACAGTGCTGCGGGTCCCAGAATTTCAGGTCGCCTTTCTTGGCGGCACAGGGGGCGTGGGTCCGACATGCCTTGTGCCCGTAGAAGTCCGGGCGTTTCACTCCGCAGAAGTTGCTTTCGCACTTCATATACTCCTCCTGTAAAAGAAAGAGATCATGAGTACATGGAAGGCATAAGAATGACTTACATTACTCTAAGATTAAGATTAAGTAATCAAAATTTTATTTAACATTAAATAATTCATAAGTATTATACTGTTTGAGGGTAGAGAGCGGGAAAGGAAGTAGATAGACACATACTTGTCAATCCCGCCCAGTCGGTTACCGTAACCTTATCATTAGGCAATTTCTTTTGTGGCCGAAGGACACAAAACGGAAATCCATGTGGATAGACCGTGGTGGGTAGAAGCTAAGCCTCTAACAGAAATTGCCTGCGAGGTGTATCAGGGACTGAGACCACTCAGTTCCCTGGGGTAGAAGGGTAATAGGAGACCCCGTATTAGATATAGGCTCGGGCAATCGGCCGTGCTAAGACACACAGAGTATGCTGGAATATTTTAATGTGCAAGAAGACAGCACAGCAACAGATTTAGATGGTAAGACAATACCTATATATAGAAGGGGCTAAGCCATCTGGCTGCAGTGTGAGGACTGTCGGCATGTTGTCGGCAGGTATGAGAAGGGGTGCATGTCCCTTGGCGTCTCCGGAGGGTGCCGGCAGGTCGACGGTACGCCGGAGGCCGATCCAGCAGGGTGGAAGGCATCAAGACAGACACATTGAGTATCTAAGCATAATACCATCTTGGCGACCGCCGGCACAGCGGCGGGTCGCCGACAGGAGGCGGGGGCTCTGGCAGCCGAAGGCTGACGGCTTGGTGAGCTTGGATCAGTTCATAAGATAATTATGTATATGGCAGTATACCCAGACCACCGGCAATCAATGCCGGCACGCCGGTGGCCGGCCCCGAAGGTCGGCCAGCTGAAACTAGGTAAAGGGAGGGGTGGGACATCGGCTGTATGCCGGCGGTAGGCGGAAGTCTCCAGCACACGGAAGGCTGACGACTTAGAGGAGGGGGGGAAATCTTATGAAAGAGTGTCACCAGAGGTAAGGCAGTATCGCCGGAAGTAGAGGCGGCAAGGGACCGGCATCATGATAGAAGGAGAGACAGGTAAGGGGGGATTGGAGGGGTAAGACCACATACCACTCCGGCATCCCTCCGGAGAGAATGCACTCATGAAAGGAGTAGGTACTCCTAGCATCCAATGGCAGGGGGCCGGCAGTCGGCCGGGTGCCTGGGGTAACCCAAGGGAGGGTTAGAGTACACTCAAGAGGGGGAACCCCCTGCTGGACAAACCGCTGCCAGTGGCTACCCCCATAGAATGCTATGAGGGTATGTGTACCAGAGCGGCCAGCTCAGCAGGAGAACAAGATAGCCCCATCACTCCACCCAAGGGAGGAGTTGTAGGACTAGGGACAGATGTGTATAGGCAAGCCTACACCAAAGGGATAGGTGGGGAGGGAGAAGAAGAGG
>NC_090725.1:176741809-176746809 GCF_036898095.1 Palaemon carinicauda
CAAGGTTCTTCAGTCCTCCCTTGGACTGCTGCTACAGGTCCTGTTGCCGGGGTACTGCCGGCTAAGCCGGCACAGATAGTGCTGACTCAATTGGCAGCACGCCGACTGTACTGGTACTGCTGGACTTGCCGGCCGGCAGTGTATCGGCGGTACCTTGTCGGCAATAGTACTGTAGCTGCATGGAAGCCTGAATGGTACATTCTCCCCTTCTATTAGAACCTTCTTTCTGGAGAAAGGCAGTCAAATTAGACTTTTACATCCTTAATTACTGTATACATTCACAGTAAGGAGTAGCCTTTTTTCCATGCTATCTCTCTCTCTCTCTCTAGCTAGCATGCCGGGTATGCCGGCAAGACCTAGCTATGCCGGCTACATGCCGGCTGAACTACTGTATATATTATACAGATAGCCAGATAGAAAACTACTATATAGTTTATACTAGTAGTTATTACCAATATATTTTGGATATCCAACACAGGCATTTGCTGAGCCCAATCCTATATTGAATGAATATGATTTCTTCAATATCCTGATTAGAAATCAGTAATAGGATTACCCTTACAATATTGAACACTTCAAGGCAAGAGTAATACACTCCTAACCCTTAAAGGGTAGAGCCTTTTTCCTTGAGTCTCCCTGATCAGGAAACTCTATATTTTAATATAGTAGGAAGACTACAGCAAATAGGCTGAGTGGGATATACAAATATATGTCTTTATTTTCCTAGTCCAGCTGGCTTCATGCTAGATGGACCATACTGTCATATGCTACTATGAAGGCAGCATAATGACTAGACTACAATACATGATGTACAGTAGCCAGTAAATTGCAATATAGACTTACTGCAATTAGAAAACTACAGTACCATGATACAGTAGTATTTTCTGACATACCTTGGGTACTCTTGTACGAGCATTCCGCTGGTACCGTTCATATATTGAATGAATAGTTTTCTTCAATATTCTGATCGAGAATCAGTCATCCTGACCCCACAGTATTAACATTATTTTGGGACAGTGATTTGATACTTCTCTACCCCTAGAGGTAAGAGTCCTTCTACTTGGAGTTACTCAATAGAGAAATCTCCGTGTAGATAATACTGAGGGGAGGCAACAGCATTTGCTCACAGGGGTACACAAGTATGTATCTCCTACTATCCCTTTATTGCTTACTATCCTAAGCTACTCTATTGTAAAGGACATTTGCATGTTGATTGTCAAGGAGATAATCCATTGTATACTCATTTGGTTTTCCTTTCTTTACAGGAGGAACACCAGATACCTTGTGCTGCAGTCCTCTGCAAGGCCAAGAGTAAGCCTTTTTACAGTCGTAATACTTGCAGGTTTCATGCCCCCTGCAATATTATTTCCGGATCCCTACATTATTGGAACCCACAGGTTTGCAATATATGTCGGACATTAATGTCCGAAGGTTTTGAAAATCCCAAGTCTACAGAGACTAGGGATACAACTCAATATAAATTACGCAACTGGGTGAGAGGCTTTCAAAAGATCTCTCCGGGACCTTTCCTACCTAATGATGGGATGCGTAAGCTACTATTTCTGGAAGCAAGTGGGGAAACAGTAGTGCCTCAGGAGCCAACTACATCCCCTGACGGTCAGAAAACCTTTGGGATTAAGGGCAAGAAATGCCACAAGGTAGAAGAGGAAAATGTTGCGTCGGAATTTCCTCCGCCTGTGCCGGCTTTAGAGCCATTGATGTCGACATCTTTGTCTTCTACCCCTAATTTGGATAATGTGGTACAATTATGTATCCAGCTGAAGAATCAAATAGAGAGCTTTCGTAGACAAAACGAAAAGCAGGAAGTAAAAAGCAAGATAGATCCTCGTAAAGTTTCTCTTGTCGCTTCCCAGGGGTCAGTCAAACGACCCATGAATCAAGACCTACCAACATGCTCCATAACCAATCCCTGGAGGTTCGCGGAGCAGATGCCAATTTCAAATGGCAATCTCTGCATCTCAGAGAAAATAGATGCTGTTCCTTTGGACAAAATTAAATTTTGGCCAAGCTTTGATGCTCTCCTTAATTGTTGGGTTTGACTGAAGTATGAACGAAAGTCAAGAAAAGGAACGGAACCAAAGGAGGTCTTGATTCTCGACCATGATAAGGCACAGACTATCCTTTCAGGTAGTCTAAGAAAGGCAGGTTATTCAGAGTCGAAGGTATTCTCACTGAATAACGGACACCCTTCCTTTCTTGCTCTTACTTCACTCTCATTCCCCTTTATGGGGAAGGCATTTACTTCTGTTGCCAAAGCGGTAGAGGCGGGTAAGCAATGTCCCACACTCGATGAGTGCAAGCCTTTGTCACCATCTTTTCCCGGACAGGAAAAGGATTGGAAGGAAGGCCATTTGACATTTTCAGTAGGAAAATTAGACATGGACGTCGCAAGTCGACAATTTAAGGTATGTCTCCCTAAATTGTCTGAGTTGCTCTTGTGTAATGAACAGGAGTCAAAGGAGAGACTTGCGACATCCCTTTCTCTACAAAACTACATAGAGTTGTGTCCAACCTACGAAAGTACCCCAGACATGCTCATGGTCATAGCCAAAATGCATATGGCTATCTTGGTGAAGGACCTTTACGCCTTTATGAAGGCTAGGAGAGCATGTAGAGTTTGTGTTCGCTGATGCAACAGTAAAACACGAAACAAGGAAGCTAATATCTTCCAACATCTGGGGTAAAGACCTCTTCCCACACGAGGTCACTAAGGTGGTAAGAAAACTTTAGCTCATCGAGTTCCAGGGAAGGCTGCTTCGTGTTCACGAGAAGGACTCAAGATATCAATGAGCCATTCTGAACTTGTCGCCACTCAACAAGTTCATAAAAAACAGCAAGTTCTGAATGTTAATCCTTCTGAACATATGGACCTTGTTCCAATTAATGGTGTTCGTAGTCTTTTCAGACCTGAAAGGTGTCCTTCGGAACCTTCCAGTCAACCACCCCCCTTCCTACTATCTAGAATTCATGTTACAGAGAGTAACATTCATCCTAAGGAAGATACTTGTCGGACTCACAGTCCTAAGTATCTTCAAAGGATTGACGAACTTAGTCGTGTCAAATTCAAGCCTAGAAATAGTTCAGGTATTAATATACCTGATCAATAGGCTGGAGTGGGCAGCACCCGAAGTGTCCGGCCAATGTGCATTCAAAGAGATGACCCAGTTCCTGGGACATCACGGATGCAAGATAAGCTTCTAGAAGTCTCGACTTTATCCAGCTCAGGGGTTTCGATGTTTAAAAAACCATTGAAATCCTCAGTCACATCAACTCTACTCTCCTTTGGAAATATAAAAGGAGCTCGCGAGGTCTGTCAAGAGACTCAGGTATTCAGTCAGAAATCCAAATCGCCATCAGGAAAAAGCGCTAAACTTTCCCCAGTTCGCTATAGTGACAGACCTGGTGCTAAGGGCACACCAGAAAGATCCGTTAAGAGCTTGGAGAAAACACATATCAAACGCTTGAAGAGATAAAAAAAGACTGAGATCGGTCCCTCTTTAATCGCTTCTATAACAGAAATTAGAGCACGAAAGTCCCAAGACTCTGCTGGTCCTTTCATGGGGGGGGGGGTGGAGGGGGGGAAGCCCCCTCCACACATATCAGACTCCCTACGACTGATCTGGGACACCGAAGCGATAATAAGATGTCACATTCGAACGTCTCATTCAGTCTTGGTGAAGTTACCCATCCCTCTCTTAAAGGGACGTCACCTACCAGCAGTTCATTTACAACTGATCCACGATGTGACGGAGGATACTCTATTTTGATCCAAACCGATAGAGTTGGAATGGTCCATGGGCGCAGACATATTCCCTCCCAGATGGAGGAACTGCAATTCGACCTCTTCATCACGAGTGTCTTCAAGAAACTACCTCGCTATATAGCCTTATACGAAGATCCTCTAGTGGGGCTGATAGACTAGATGAGGCTGGTCCTAGCTCTGACCCTAGGTATATTTCCGAAGATTCAGAAATTAACTGCCTTCGTTTTATCACAGAGAACCCAAACCCTTCATTTCATGATTTTCTCGCTCTAGCGGTTAGAAAAAGGTTTGTGATCTCAGAAGGCAATATAGAATTCCTAGAAGAATACAAGGCCAAGTCAACTAGAAGACAATATGAGTCTTCCTGGAAAAAGTGGGTTGCGTTTGTCAAAGCAAAAGGACCGAAAGAAATTTCAATGAACTTCTGTCTGTCCTTCTTTGTCCACCTTCATAGCCAAGGTCTGGCGGCCAATACGATAAATACGTGCAAGTCAGCCTTGACTAGGCCTCTCCAATATGCCTTTTAAGTGGATCTGGCGAATGAAATCTTTCATAAGATTCCGAAGGCATGTGCTAGGCTTAAGCCCGCGGTTCCACCAAAGCCCATCTCTTGGTCTTTGGACAAGGTCTTACATTATGCCTCATCTGGGAACAGTGAAGATTGTTCTCATAAGGATCTAACCCAAAAGGTTATTTTTCTGTTCGCTATCGCCTCCGGGGCTAGAGTTAGTGAAATAGTGGCCCTATCCAGAGATGAGGGTCACATTCAGTTCACGGAAGTGGGAGAACTGAATCTATTTCCTGATCCATCCTTTCTCGCTAAAAACGAGCTATCCACTAAGAGGTGGGGTCCCTGGAGAATCTGCCCTCTGAAGGAAGATGTCTCTCTATGTCCTGTAGAGTGTCTAAAGGTCTATCTTCGTAGAACTTCAGACTTCAGGGGAGGACAGCTCTTTAAAGGAGAAACTTCTGGATCAAATTTATCCCTAAAACAACTAAGGGCGAAGCTCACCTACTTTATTCGTAGAGCGGATCCGGACAGTACTCCCACAGGTCATGATCCGAGAAAGATTGCTTCATCACCGAACTACTTTCAGTATATGGACTTTGAGCGCCTTCGTTCATACACTGGATGGAAATCATCCATAGTGTTTTACAAACACCATGCAAAACAAGTGCATGAACTGAAACACTTCGTAGTGGTGGCAGGTAGTGT
>NC_090725.1:176754309-176761809 GCF_036898095.1 Palaemon carinicauda
TATTGTAGGATTAATATCCCCGCCAAGTAATTCCAGAGGGAAGTAACAATGACCATAACAGGCGTTCATAAAATCACACAGCAAACTCAAAAACTGATCACTACCCCTTTTCAATAAAATAGCATGAATTCCGTCATGACCAATTCCATTCTTAAGTTTTTTAATCAACCTTTTTAACGTATCTAATGATATCTTAATGTTGAATTTTCTGTTATTTATCCACTATTCATTTAATTTCAATAGTAGCTCAATTTCAGGGGAGTTCATTTGAACTGTTTAAATCAAACGATAGAAATTTATTATTAAAAATCTGTATTATATTTTCTATATTATTTTCCCCATCAATTATTTCTGATTGTTTCGCTTTGTTATTCTTTTTCTTTACATCCCCCCAGAATTGTTTCATATCTTTGTCCTCAAATTTTTCTTGAATCGATAAAGACCTCTCAGAAAATTCATTTCTCTTACATTCATTTAATACCTCTTTGAATATTTTGCGACTTCCCCTCATTTGATCGAAATCTGGACCAGCATTTATTTTTCCTGACCGCAACCACTTTAAATATATATATATATATATATATATATATATATATATATATATATATATATATATATATTTATATGATACTATATGTATATACTGTTTATATATATGTATATATATATATATACATATTTAAAAATATATATAAAATATATATATACACACACATATATATATATATGTATATATGTATATATATATATGTATATATATACATATATATATATATATATATATATATATATATATATATATATATATAAATATATGAATACATACATATATATATATATATATATATATATATATATACAAATGTATATATGTATATATATATATATATATATATATATTTAAATATATATTCATATATATATATATTTATATATATACAGTATATATTTATATATGTATATATATATGTATATATATATATATATATATATATATATATATATATATATATACAGTATACATAGGTATAAACATATGTATATATATAAATATATATACATATATATATATATATATATATATATATATATATATATATAATTTTATACATATATATAAATATATATAATATATATATATATATATATATATATATATATATGTATATATATACATATGTATATATATATATATACTGCATATATATGTGGGTATATATGTAAATATACATAAACATGAATATATATATATGTGTATATATATATATTCATATATATACACACACATATATATATATAAATATATATATATATATATATATATATATATATATATATATATACATGTATATATATATTCATATGATATATATATATGTGTATATATATATATATATATAAATATATGTATATATATACATATACATATGTAATACATATATATATAACGGATTTTGAGCAAAGTGAAAAATCTATTTTTGGGTGAAAGAGCCATGTCGTGCTGATGGAAGTTCCTTCTTTTGTAGCTTCCTAAGTTATATGTGACTACAGTGATATATCCCAGAGAATTTACCGAAGGTACCCAGAATTCTAACTCCTGGAGCGAGTATCCCTTAAATTTCTCCAAGGGATATCGCGTAAGGACGTATCTTGACACATCTCAGCTATTTACACCCCGAATAGCCTTTCACTTCGAGAGGGAAAGTGGCAAGAAAAATAAGAGAGTCGTTAAAGAGGTAAAACAACACGACTCTCCTAAAGTACTGTAAATAGTTCGGCCAATCGCCACCGTACGGCGCCACCAAACCATTCTCCGTAGCTTTGTAAGTATTACAGATACAGTACCAAAAGGGAGGGATTAACATCCTTTTACCAAAGGAGGGTGGGTCCATCAGGACGACATGGCTCTTTCACCCAAAAATAGATTTTTCGCTTCGCTCAAAATCCGTTTTTTGGGCTTAGACCATGTCGTGCTGATGGAAGTTTACCAGAGCATTAATGTATCGATGGATTTAATAGTGCCGTTATCTTGAATTGACTATTTCCTAATCGGTCATAAAGACCAAAGACACTTGATGTTACCGCAATACATCAACCAACTGAGCATACCATATGCCAGCTCTTCCTGCCCCCTACAGGGAAAAGTCTGTATAGACTCTTAGGAAAAAACCTGAGATTGTGAGTTCAAAGAACAATAAGCAAGCAGAAAGTATATCGTGTCGTATATACGTAAAGCGTAGTTTGTACTAGAGTTCTGAATAGATTACTGTACCTTCCAGGTCTGGATCAGGCAGACGAGTTTATGTTCACGTAGGAAACGTAATACAGTAAACAAACATAGCACAACCAAACTTACCTGTTTGCATAGTAAGGGAGACTTTGTCCCACAAGGTCCATAAGAGGATCAAGGATACTCTGCATATAATCAAATAATCTTAAAGCGAGAGAGACACAAAGATTCCTTCTATAGTTTATTTACAAGAAACACAGAAGTTATGATTAAGAAATATATTTATGCTAGACATAGACATAACAAGCATAACAGTAATAACAAAATAAATAAGTTTCATCTGAAAGAGAAAACGTTGCCACTCCGTGAAATTAGGAAATTTCAATATATATGTTCTTACTAAAAGACATTATGCATAAACATGCTGGCACTCATGTCAAAACATTATGCTTAAGGTCACTTAACTATGGAAGACAGTTTATAATGTTCATATCAACACTAAAAAATATCATGATATACCTAAGTCTATCATACACACCCTTCACTAACAGTCCCAATTAGTGCACTGTCCTTCGCAGTAATCAAACTACAGGCTTTATTACACTGCCTGCAGCCACCACATGAATTTTGATTTCTTGTAATTGCTTCGCATAGTGCTTAAAAAAGACTCTGGAAGACATCCAACCAGTATAAGCACGCAGGTTATCAAACGACATAGTCTTAAAGAAGTTAAGAGACGAGGCAATCTTTCTCGGATCATGACCTGCGGGTGTACTGTCAGGATCCGCTCTGCGAATAAAGTAAGTGATTTTCACCCTTATCTGTTTCAAGGATAACGTCGAACCAGAAGTTTCTCCCCTAAAAAGCTGACCTCCCTTAAAGTCTGAAGTTCTACGAAGATAGACCTTTAGGCATTCCACTTGGCAGAGGGATGCTTCTTCCTTCAGAGGGTAGATTCTCCAGGGACCCCATCTCTTAGTGGGTAGCTCATTCTTGGCGAGAAACGTCGGATCCGGAAAGAGATTTAGTTCTCCGTTCGGTGTAAACTGAATGTGGCCATCATCCCTCGAGAGGCTAGTGCAAATAAAAATATCACTTTCTGAGTCAAGTCTTTCAGCGATCAATCTTCATTGTTCAAGGTCGAGGCCAGATGAAGAACCTTATCCAAAGACCATGAAATAGGCTTTGGAGGGGCTGCAGGCCGAAGTTTTGCGCAGGCTTTCGGAATCTTGTTGAAGATTTCGCTTGAAAAATCCACTTGGAAGGCATATAGAATCGATCTAGCTAGGGCAGATTTGCACGTCGAGATCGTATTAGCCGCTAGCCCTTGTCCGTGAAGATGGATGAAAAAGGACAGACAGAAATCTGTAGAAATCTCTTGAGGTTTCTTTGCCTTAACAAAGGCCACCCATTTTTTCCAGGAAGATTCGTATTGTCTTCTTGTTGACTTTGACTTATATTCTTCTAAAAAATTAATACTGTCTTCAGAAATCCCAAACATTTTCTTGACCGCTAAGGCGAGAAAATCATGAGATGAAGGTTCTGGGTTTTTTCTGATGAAGCGTAGACAGTCATATTCTGTACTAGCTGAGTCAGAACTGGTTCCGGCAACGGGATCAGCTTCAGGCGTAGTTCTGTTATCAATGGAAACCAGACACTGCCTGGCCACTTGTGGGCCACTATCGCTGCCCTCCCCCGAAAGGATCTCAATTTGTCGAGGGCTTTCAACAGTAGGTTGGTTGGTGGGAACAGGTAAATCCTGGACCATCTGTTCCAATCTAGAGACATCGCGTCCGTCGCTTCCGCTAGAGGATCCTCGTACGGGGCTACGTACCGGGCCAACTTCTTGTTGTCGCTCGTTGCGAAGAGATCTACTTGCAATCCTGGGACTTTGCTCAATATGAAAGAGAATGATCTTGCGTCTAGGGACCATTCGGACTCTATCGGGTTGAACCTGGATAGAGCGTCCGCCGTCACATTGCGGAATCCTTGAAGGTGGACTGCTGATAAGTGCCATTTCATCTTCTTGGACAGATGAAGGATGGCTATTATCACCTGATTCAACTGAGGCGATCTTGAACCTTGACGATTTATGCATCTCATAACCACTTCGCTGTCTAGGACCAGACGAACGTGGATTGATCGGTGAAGTTTCAGTTTCTTCAGGGAAAGAAACACTGCCATGGCTTCTAGATAGTTGATGTGGAAGGTTTTGAAGAGGGGAGACCAAGTTCCTTGAACTTTCCGAAGATGAGAATGACCCCCCTATCCTTCCTTTGAAGCATCCGTGTGGACGGTGACTGCAGGAGGAGGTGGTTACAAGGATACTCTCCTTCTTAAGTTCTTTGTTTCCGACCATGGCTTGAGAATCGATCGCAGACGATTTGGTAACGGTCTTAGTAGATCTCTTCGATCGTTGTAAGCGTATTTTCTCCAGATCCCTGATGCATTTTTTAATTGTGCTCTCAAAAGTGGGTCCGTCAAAGAGGCAAACTGGAGAGACCCCAACACTCTCTCCTGTTGTCTTCTTGAAATCCTTCGGGATTGAAGCAGACTTTTGACGGCCCCTGCTATCTCCTTTCTCTTTGCTTTTGGTAAGGAGAGGCAATGTGACTGTAAGTCCCAGTGAATACCCAACCACTGGAACTTTTGAGCTGGAGACAGCCGAGACTTTTTCAGGTTTATCTTGAATCCTAGGTACTCTAGGAATTGGATCACTTTTCTGGAGGCTTGCATGCATTCTTCTTTGGATGCTGCCCACACCAGCCAGTCGTCCAGGTAGGCCATCACCTGAACCCCTTTGAGGCGTAGTTGTCGAACAACTGCATTCGCAAGCTTTGTGAATATTCTCGGTGCAATATTCAGACCGAAGGGCATGGCTCTGAAAACGTATTTTCTTTTCTGGAGCTTGAACCCTAGGTAGGGGGAAACCTGACGGTTGATTGGCACATGCCGGTACGTGTCCGTCATGTCTATGGAGACTGTAAATGCCCTTTTGGGCAGAAGGGTCCTTATGTGCTGAAGCGTCAGCATTCTGAAGTTGTAGTTCACAATGAACTTGTTGAGTGGTGATAAGTCCAGAATGACTCTGAGCTTTTCCAAATCCTTCTTCGGAACACAGAATAGCCTTCCTTGGAATTTGATGGACTTTGCTTTCCTTATGACTCTCTTATCCAGTAGTTCTTGAACGTATTCTTCCAGAACTGGGGTTGAAGGTTGGAAGAATTGAGGAAAGCTTGGTGGAGTTAAGTTCCAACCCCACCCCAGTCCTATCTTGATCAGGCTGTAGGCCCAAGGATCGAAGGTCCACCGATCCTGAAAGTGTAGAAGTCTCCCTCCTACCGGCAGCATCTCACTTTGAGTGCTGGGTGGAGGACTTTCCACCTTGGCCACGACCACCTTTGTTGCCTCTTCCTCTGAAGGGGCGCCTAGATGAGCCCCGAAAGGAGCCTCTAGACTTTGGCTTAGAAGAAGCCGACTGCCTTTCGTAAGCTGGGGTGAAGACTGGTGACTGAGTCGCCAGTGTTTGGGGCACCAGTTGAAAGGTGGTGGTGTGTTGTGCCACCATCTGGGACACCGTGGCCATGGGAAGCTGTTGCTGTCTTGGCCGAGAGGACAAGTGAGGCCGCTTCGACTTATTCTTCGGCTGGGGACCCCCATCAGCGGAAGACTTTCTCTTGGAGGACAAGCCCCATTTAGAGAGGAGATTCGTATTCTCCGAAGCAGCCTTGTCTACGACCTCCTTAATTACATCACTAGGAAAGAGGTCTTTTACCAAGATATTAGAAGCTATCAGCTTCCTAGGTTCGTGTTTTACAGAAGCTGAAGCAAACACGAACTCCCTACAAGCCGTCCTGGCTCTGATAAAGTTGTATAGATCCTTCGTTACTGTAGCCAAGTGAGCCTTGGCAAAGACCATATACATATCTGGGGTATCAGGAATGCTAGCCATCGTTTCTAGCCCTGTTTGTAGAGACATGGACGCTGCCAAGCGTTCCTTCGTCTCATGTTCTCTCTTCAGGAGAAACTCTGACAGCTTTGGGATGTCCTCGTTGAACTGACGTCCAGCGATATCGGCCTCCAGCTTCCCGACTGAGAAGGTAACATGAACGTCCTTCCAGTCTTTGTCATCTGAAGGGAAAGCAAGGGAGAAAGGCTTGCTCTCTTCCAGCGTGGGGCAGGATTTTCCTGCCCTTACGGCCTTCAGAGCTGCTTTAAACCCTTTATCCATAAAGGGAAAAGCACGTTGAGGGTCGGCAATGAACGATGGATGTTTTTTGCTTAAAGCCGGCACCTTTGAGCTAGTGAATGCCCTCTCTTTCAATTTTGCTGAAAACATAGCGTGTGCTTTAGCAAGCTCAAGGACAATTACTTCCTTGGGCTCCGTCTCTTCTTTTGATGCCGGTTCAGTTCTGAGCCGGACATAACAATCCGGGTAGGACGCTCTGCTGGGCCAGAACTCGACTTCCTCTACTGGAACGGTACCCAGTTTCTCCGAGAGGAAACTCTTGCCTGCTGACATAGGCATGTGCTCCGCTTACCTCCACGGGTTAACGTCAGAGAACACAGGAAGGTCCTTCACATTTAGTTTCTTCGGGGCTATGCGCAAGGAAACTAGCTGTTCAATTTCTGACCGGAAAGTAGTCTCTTTCTCGGTAGAACGCTTCTGCAAGTCATATACCATCGTCATCAGAGATTGCAGAGTGGACGTAATTGCCTCCAAATGAGGCGGTTGCGAAGAGGTTGAGGGTGCTGGTTCAGCCGCAACTGCTGAAGAAGCCGACACTGCTTCAGCGTTCTCAACCTCGCTAGTAGGAGGGACAACTGCCTCCTGTTCTAACTCTTCCACGAGGAGATTCTTCTCGGTCTCCTCGGAAACGACAGATATATTGTCGTCCAGGTGGACACTTTCCAAAGCCGCGCCAACACTGCCGGCCCTGCCGACACTGCAGATCCTGCCGACACTGCCAGCAGCGACGACACTGCTGGCCCCGCCGACACTGCCGGCCCCGCCGACGTCGTCGGCAAGTAGGGCCAGTTGGCATAAGCCGGCAGGCAGGCGTCTGCCGAGCCTGCCGGCAACTACCGACTAATAAAAGATGAATATAGTGTCGAGCTTGCAGACACTGTCGGCATGTTGGGCTAGTCAACATATGCCAGCAGGCCGGCATCTGCCGGCCCTGCCGACCACTGCTGGCTATTAAATATAACATTATGGATGGAAGGCATAGGCCAGCTGCCGACAAGCTACTCAGTTGCCGGCAGACAGG
>NC_090725.1:176781809-176799309 GCF_036898095.1 Palaemon carinicauda
CAGCTGGTACTGCTAGGGTGCCACAGCCCACCCTTCCCAGTTATCCACCACAGATGAAGCTTCAAAATGCTGAATCCCCTACTGCTGCTGCCTTCGCAGTCATCTAAGGCACCGGAGGAAGCAGCAGCGCGTACCGGAACTGCGTCACAATCGCTCGCCATTCATTCCTATTTCTAGCACGCTCTCTTGCCTCTCTCACATCTATCCTCCTATCACCCAGAGCTTTCTTCACTCCATCCATCCAACCAAACCTTGGCCTTCCACTTGTACTTCTCCCATCAACTCTTGCATTCATCACCTTCTTTAGCAGACAGCCATTTTCCATTCTCTCAACATGGCTAAACCACCTCAACACATTCATATTCACTCTAGCTACTAACTCATTTCCCACACCCATTCTCACCCTCACCACTTCGTTCCTAACTCTATCTACTCGAGATACACCAGCCATACTCTTTAGACACTTCATCTCAAAAACATTCAATTCTGTCTCTCCTTCACTTTCATTTCCCACAACTACGATCCATACATCACAGTTGGTACAATCACTTTCTCATACAGAACTCTCTTTACATTCATGCCCAACCCTCTATTTTTTACTACTCCCTTAACTGACCCCAACACTTTGCAACTTTCATTCACTTTCTGACGTACATCTGCTTCCACTCCACGATTTGCTGCAACAACAGACCCCAATTACTTAAACTGATTCACCTCAAGTAACTCACCATTCAACATGACATTCAACCTTGCACCACCTTCTCTTCTCGTATATCTCATAACTTTACCCTTACCCACATTAACGCTCAACTTTCTTCTCTCACACGCCCTTCCAAATTCTGTCACTAATCGGCCAAGTTTCTTTTCAGCGTCTGCAATCAGTATAGTATTATCCGAAAACAACAACTGATTTACCTCCCATTCATGGTCATTCTCGTCTACCAGTTTCAATACTCGTCCAAACACTCGAGCATTCACCTCTGTCACCACTACATCAACATGCAAGTTAAACAACCACGGCGACATCACACATCCTTATCTCAGCACCACTCTCACCGGAAAACAATCGCTCACTCCATTTCCAATGCTAACACATGCTTCACTACCTTTGTAGAAACTTTTCACTGCTTGCAACAACCTTCCACCAACTCCATATAACCACATCACATTCCACATTGCTTCCCTATCAACTCTATTATACGCTTTCTCCAGATCCATAAACGCAACATACACCTCCTTACCTTTTGCTAAATATTTCTCATATATCTGCCTAACTGTAAAAATCTGATTCATACAACCCCTACCTCTTCTAAAACCACCCTGTACTTCTAAGATTGCATTCTCTGTTTTATCTTAATCCTATTAATCAGTACTCTACCATACACTTTTCCAATTACACTCAACAAACTAATACCCCTTGAATTACAACACTCATGCACATCTCCCTTACCCTTGTATAGTGGTACAATACATGCACCAACCTAATCTACTGGTACCATTGACAACACAAAACATATATTAAACAATCTCACCAACCATTCAAGTACAGTCACACCCCCTTCTTTCAACATCTCAGCTCTCACACCATCCATACCAGAGGCTTTTCCTACTCTCGTTTAATCTAGTGCTCTCCTCATTTCCTCTCTTGTAATCTCTCTCTCATTCTCATCTCCCATCACCGTCACCTCAACACCTGCAACAGCAATCATATCTGCCTCCCTATTATCCTCAACATTCAGTAAACTTTCAAAATATCCTGCCCACCTTTTCCTTGCCTCCTCTCCTTTTAACAGCCTTCCATTTCCATATTTCACTGTCTCTTCAATTCTTGAGCCAGCCTTCCTTACTCTCTTCACTTCTTTCTAAAACTTCTTCTTATTCTCTTCATATGAACAACCCAATCCCTGACACTACCTCAGGTCAGCTGCCCTCTTTGCCTCACGTACCTTGCGCTCTACTTCCATACTTTTCTCTCTATATTTTTCATACTTCTCTACACTATTACTCTGCAGCCATTCTTCAAAGGCCCTCTTTTTCTCTTCCACTTTTTTCTCCACTTCATTCCACCATTCACTGCCCTTCCTCATGCTGCCTCCAACAAACATCTTGCTACACACATCACTTGCAATTCCAACAAAATTTTCTTTTAATACTTCCACTCATCCTCTAAATTTCCAGTTCCTCTTACTCTCACTTCGTCTTATGCCATTTTCAACCTTGCTTGATATTTACTTTTTACTCCCGGTCTTATTAGATCTTCAACCCTCACTAGCTCCCTTTTACATCCACCTACTCTATTCCCCCACTGTTTTGCTACAACTAATTTTCCTCCCACCAAAAAAATGATCAGACATACCGTTAGCCATACCCCTAAACACGTACACGTCTTTCAATCTTCCAAACATTCTTTTAGTTATCAACACATAATCCATTAATGCCCTTTTTACCACTCATCCATTTGCCACTCTTACATATGTATACTTGTTTTTATCTTTCTTTTTGAAAAAGATAGAACTTATCACCATCTCTTGCTCAACACGCATATCTACCAGTCTCTCACCACTCTCATTTTCACCTGGTACATCATACTTCCCAATGACACCTCTTACCTCTCCAGCATCCACACTAGCATTTAATTCACCAATGACAACTACATAATTCCTTCTACCTAGTCCTTTTACACACCTAGTTAATTCATTCCAGAACTCATTCCTCTCTTCTTCACTTTTCTCACAACCTGGCCCATACGCACTGACAAAAGCCCGACATTCCCTACACAATCTAACCCTTAGCCACATTAACCTAGATGATATCTCCTTCCATTCCACTACTTTACCTATCATCCATTCACTCAGCAATAAAGCCATACCTTCTCTTCCTCTTCCCCTTTCAATCCCAAACACTCTACCAGATATTTCACCAAACATCACTTCTACCTTCCCTTTTATCTTTGTTTCACACAAGGCCAATATAATCATCCTTCTATTCCTAAACATACTTCCAATCTCCCATCTTTACCTCTTTATCGTACTACATCCACGCACATTCAAACGCCCTAAAACTAGAGTGCACGGAGCAGTCACTCTCCCCCCAGCTCCACCTCTTTGATGATGTCTCGCAGGATTGCAAATACAGGAGAAGGGGTTCCCAGCCCCTCGTCCCGTACCTTTTAGTCGCCTCTTATGACATGCAGGCATACGTTGGCGCTATTCTAATTGTTTTTATGACCCTGCATAAATATGTGTGTTTGTGTGTTTTTTTACTAGACGTTCGTAATTATAAATGGAACTAGTTAGAAGTTTACGAGGCAAACGCATGATTCCTATTGAAAATCTTACCTCAACTAATGGGCTAGTCATATAGGTCCATGTAATGCAGTGACACTTGTACAGTGGATTGGAAAAAAACATGTGCTTTGTGGTAAAAGCATGACACTTTGCATGCTTATCCAATATACCAATAAAAACCAATTTGGCTATAGTGCCAAGCTGGATTTGTCCTCTGGCGTCGATGGCGGGCATTTTTCAAAATGGCGTCCATTCGCAACAATTTTTATCTTTTTTCATCCACATCTCTTGATATAATTTACTAAGAGTGAAGACTCTGGTAAGTTTTCGATTGCATAGAGTCAGAAAAAAACATACTTGGAAACTCTACGATGAATATTTGATCGATTTTAATGTGCTTATCAAAATGAATTATCAGGCCACTAAAAATAAGATAAAGTCACATCCAACTGTGAATATCAGTACTTTGCAATATATCAAGATTGTAAAACCACTGCACAATTGGAAACATAGAAAAAATAAAATGCCATATTCACATAATCACACATAGATAAAGATTTCAACCAATCCGTTCACAAAATCCAATCATACATAAAACTTGTATTAGCAATCAGATTTTTCACATGCATTTATACCTTATACATTATTGATATTTTTTAACGAACATAATAACTGTATTAGTTTCTTATTTATAGAATGTAATATAATAACTGTTTTGCACCTTATTTATAACCTATAACATAATTCCTCATTTACATCTTATTTATATCTTGCAACAAACAAAATACACCCTCCTTATGGGTTCTACCAAACCTAATTAAAGATTTAGCACTCCGAAGATTGACTATACATACATATATATATATATATATATATATATATATATATATATATATATATATATATACTTCTTTTACCTTATTATATTCTCTACCAAACATGATAACGGACTTGGCACCTTATTTGTAGAAACAAGCAAAATAAAAATTTTTTAAAGTTTCTAACAAATATAATTATTAAAGCTTGAGTACTTTTGAAATTAATTATAAAGACAAAAAAAAAAACTAATGCTTTCTTCATTATCAGAAAACACATGATGAAAAGTCCCTCTATCTCTTTATAGATACTTTCATAGATCACTAACGGGACCCTCAACACTGGCACAGAGCTGTGCATATAAGAAAGGCTTTTGCACACTTGCAGCTGCCACGACATCCTTTTCAGACAACCACCCTGAAACAACTTTTGGCACTCCTTAATTGCTTTAGGATGTGTGCTCCATTCAACTTCCCAGGCCCCATTGTTAGCTCGTGTCCATCCCCATCCTTCAGGCTGTGGAAGATTGATCTCTGTGCAAAGTGACTGACCCCAGCAAAGACAAGCCTGGTAAACAGCTCTATGCATATGCTGTATTAGGGCACCCTTTGTTGGAGGGATGTTGCTTAAACTTCTGCCTTTGCGTACAAATAACTCCAGTCTGGCGTAATAAACATGACTTTTCGTGCTTGATTTTTCATAAATCAGAGCAGTGAACCTCTCGAGTGTATCCATGGCATCATCCACCTGAGATATCGGTGGCTGTTCCATCATTGCACTAAATGTCTCTGTGACTTCTGGGTAGAAATTCCAGATTTCCCTAGCTGTTCTCGTCCCTCTGCCAGCAAATGAGGACACTAAGTCGTATCCTGTTATAGAATAAAACATTGGCAGGGCTAGACTCTTCTCAGGACCTAGTGTAGAATAAACTGGACTTTCACCTCGGGTTTCTCGCCATTATTGCTTAAGAGATGAGACTTGGTACTTGTCCCACACAATGTCAACACACAGAGCAATGGTAAGCTGAGCTTTAACGTATGGAATGGACATTTGTTGGGAGTATTCTTGAAATGTTTTTGCAGATCCTAGCCTTAGCATGAACTTAGCAGCTGGACCATTTAACGAAACAACTTCAGCAGTATAGTTGTTCGCTCGATGATCTTTCACCATTCTTCAAAGCAGTGGATTTTATCAGATTTTGTTCCAGATCAAAATCTTGCCAGAATCAGATAGTGAAAGAGGACAATGCTGGTTTTCATACTTGAAAAACTCTTCGAAATTCTCATCATGCACTTGGCAGGCTATATACACGCATGAAAATAGAGTACGATCATTCTTCTGTGGCAATGGCTGATCCTGTTCTTTGCCTTTTTTGCATGTCTATGATTTCCTGAAGATGTGAATATTGTCCTTTTTAATCGTCTCTTCCAGAGCTTTGGTTTCCTCATTAAGTCTTTCCTTTATAGAGGTTGCATACATCTAGCAGGCACGGACCTCAAATGGTCTCAGTGCATGCACAACTGACTGGCTCATAATATCCTTCAGGTCTAATATATGTAGGTCTCCACTCCTTTCGAGAAATGGATTACCATAGTCGTCCAGTGTGGTTTTCAGTAATGCTATATCTTTCAGAAATGCTTCTTGTATTCCAGGTTTTGGTTTGTGATTATTGTAAATAAACGCAGACAATACTATTATCTTTGCTGTCTCTTATCAACTAATTGAAATGCTAAAAGATCGATGAATTCCCTCCAAGACAATGTGATAAGTCATTGAACCGAAACTCTTTCCACTAGATCAGATGGGTCCCGAGTGACGTCACTGTGTGGTAAAACACAAAACTTGTTCTTTCATGAACTCACCTTACTCTTCCTCCCAAGCAGTTTTTTAATATCTCTATGCTTCTTCTACTTTTGGCTGCCTGTCGCACATTAATTTGAGTATTGTGGCTCTGGGTGCAACCTCTCAGGGATTAATGCCATCGTCTTTAACACCTGATGTTGCTCAGGAGCTGATATAGGCGATTTTTATCATCACCATACTTAGCCAAATCGTGCATTTCGTGGCTTGCTGATACAATACACCACTGCAAGCAAATTTGGCTATAGGGCCAAGCTGGATTTGCCTTGTGTCATATATGGCGGCCATTTTTCAAAATGGCGTCCAATCGTAACATTTTGCATCAATATCCTCCATATCTCTTGATGTAATAGACTTAGAGTCATGATTTTGGTGTCTATTAGTAGGTTTTCTAAGTTGGAGTGTCAGAAAACTCTTGGGACAATATCTAATTAGTTTTAATAGGATAATCAGAATTTCAGCCCACTGAAAAGCAAATATGAATGTCATGCAACTGTGAATTTCAACTGTTCTTTTTTTTTTCTTTTCAACAGTACTTTATATATCTGTTAAGAATAAAATGTCATTATAAGTGAAGCTAGTGAACACAAAGACTTAATCCTCTTCACGTAATGTGCCGATGGACTGGTCTAAGTGTGTCTTATATCAAGAAGAAACCTCTAAATAGTTACGAGGTTTTGCCAGTTCAAAGCAAAGCAGATTGGATGCTGGCTATGTAAACCTTACAGATCTGACTCCATCCAATGATAATGTATGCTTGCCCAAGAGCCTTGACATTTCCAGTTTAAAGGATGACAGTGGCATTAAAAAACACCGTAGAACCACTGTGCGCAGTTCCACACAACATGCCGTCTCCTTTATAGTAAGAGTAGTATACAACGACCAATTAAAAGAAAACATTCTTTGACCACTACAATTATGTGCACTGCATATCAGTTCATATCCGAGACATGATGATGTTACCTCACTGGCACCAACAGTTGTATGATGAATTCTTAAAAGGATCTTTCACAGTCAAGAAAACAATCCATGCCTTTTACAGAATAGCGATAGACCAAGCACATGAACAAAATAATGCCATGGGGAAATGGGATGGTGGAGCTGTAGGGCTAACAGAATCACCAACTGCTCTACAGAGATGGCACGAATTATCAGGGATTTTGGGATGCCTGTTGATTATGGACAGGTCACACTAGAGTGCCACCATCACGAACCACAACCTGGAATACAAGAAGCATTTCTGAAAGATATAGCATTACTGAAAACCACACTGGACGACTATGGTAATCCATTTCTCGAAAGGAGTGGAGACCTACATATATTAGACCTGAAGGATGTTATGAGCCAGTCAGTTGTGCATGCACTGAGACAATTTGAGGTCCGTGCCTGCTAGCAGTATGCAACTTCTAAAAAGGAAAGACTTAATGAGGAAACCACAGCCCTGGAAGAGACGATTAAAATGAACAATATTCACATCTTCAGCACATCATAGACACGTAAAAAAAGGCAAAGAACAGGATCGGCCATTGCCACTGAAGAATGATTGCACTCTATTTTCATATGTGTATATAGCCTGCCAAGTTCGTGATGGGAATTTCGAAGAGTTTTTCAAGTATGAAAACCAGCATTGTCCTCTTTCTCTATCTGATTCTGGCAAGATTTTGATCTGGAACAAAATCTGATAAAATCCAATGCTTTGAAGAAAGGTGAAAGATCATCAAGCGAACAACTAGACTGCTGAAGTTGTTGTGGTAAATGGCCCAGCTGCTGTGTTCATGCTAAGGCCAGGATCTGCAAAAACATTTCAAGAATACTCCCAACAAATGTCCATTCCATATGTTAAAGGTCAGCTCACCAATGCTCAATGTGTTGACATTGTGTGGGACAAGTACCTAGTCTCATCTCTTAAGCAATAATGCTGAGAAACCAGAGGTGAAAGTCCAATACCAAGAAACTGGGGAGAATTCCTTTGAGTGGTAGAGAATAAAATATAGTTGTTTGCCTACCTCAGTATAGAAGTCATTACCACTGACACAAACATGCAATTCATCAGTACCTTCCATGACAGAGTGGCATGTCACCAGCCAATATCCTCCAGGAAGACCCAACTTTAACGCTGCTGGATCCTGCTTTTATCAGGAAGAAAGCTGTCATCACCAGGTATCCTGTGACGATGCCTATCACCATTGCAACGTCATGCAGCAACATTGACTGTGCTGTTCGCTGCATGAGCAAAGACAATGTTCCTGTTCGACGCCTCATTGCCACCTTCATCGGTCCAGGTTCCTCCAAACTGGATCTAGGAGTCTGGGGAAGCTTCCCCATCGAAGAACATACTCCTGAGCCCCTTCGATGTTATAGATGCCAACGTTTTGGCCATTACAAGGAAGAATGCAGAGGCCCCATCATCTGCGGTGTCTGCAGCCAGCAACATTGCACAGAAGTGTGCATAAAAGCTCACAAAGAAGAACGACACACCACATCCAAGTGCCCCAACTGTTCCAGGCTACACCATGCTGGGAATAAGCGCTGCCCAGAACGTCTCAAGAGGATTACAGCTATGAAGAATACATCCTCTCCAAACCAAAATAAACCAGCTCCAATCCAACCACCTAAAGACCAGCGATCCCCTCGCCAGAGAAGACAGTGCCAGCCAGCCACTACTCCTGCGCCTGCACCTGCAACTGCTCCTCATAAGGACCAGCAATGACCTGCAAGTGCTCCTCACAAGGACCAGCATCGACCTGCAACTGTTCCTCATAAGGATCAGCACCGACCTGCAACTGCTCCTCATAAGGACCAGTAACGACCTTCCTCCTCAATCCCATCCCATACCTTGGCTCAAAAAATTGAGTCTCTCACCTTACAAGACCTCATACCTATCGCCTTCCAGATCCTTACCAGAGTCGTTTCCTTATCCTCGACCCCCATATTCCTGCAGCTCCTGCAACAATTCCACGTTCCAGCCACAGAGCAGGGATAAGCCTTCTTGCTTAAACCTACTCCTTTTCTCTCCTACTGCAGAATACTTCTCTCCTCTCCCAGTCTCTCCTACTTACTGGGACTTGCTGCTATCAATACTTTTTCTCTAAGTAAAACTTTTTATTTCGTGGACCTAAAAAGGAGTCTCCTTTTCGGGTTGCTTTCCTCACCCCCTTTCCATGTCTTGTCAAATCCCTCCCTTTAACCACTCATCCTGCATCCTTTTCCTGTTCCAGTACCCTTTTCATCCAACCTTTCCTTTTTAATAGATCAATCCTTGCTCCTTTTGGAGTTATCTTTTTTCCAAATAATATCCTCTTACGGGCTGTCCAGTGACAAGAGCCTGTGTCATGCCACAGGCATGGCAATCTTAACCAACCAACCAGCCAATATCAGTCACAGGTATTAGTCCCTGCACCCATGAATAGGGTGATGGTCATATAATGTTTCACGTTGCTGATGCAGCAAGGCATTACAGCAATATTTGCATTCAAACAGTGAAAAGTAACATAGTTGTCCTTACAGTGAATGCCTTTACTCGATTGGCTGGGTCCCTTTTCAAATTGTGAGTAGCATTTGTGACTGATAGACATTGTCGACATATACCAGTGTATGAAATTTAATCTGCACTAGGTCCTGAGAAGAGTCTAGCCCTGCCAATGTTTTATTCTATAATAGCATGCGACGTAGTGTCCTCATTTGCTGGCAGAGGGATGAGAACAGCTTGGAAAATCTGGAATTTCTACCCAGAAGTCACAGAGACATTTAGTGCAATAATGAAAAAGCAATTGATATCTCAGGTGGATGATGCCATGGATACACTCGAGAGGTTCAGTGCTCTGATTTATGAAAAAACAAGCACGAAAAGTCATGTTTATTATGCCAGACTGGAGTTATTTGTACGCAAAGGCAGATAAAGGGGAAGGTAGAAGTGATGTTTGGTGAAATATCTGGTAGAGTGTTTGGGATTGAAAGGGGAAGAGGAAGAGAGGGTATGGCTTTATTGCTGAGTGAATGGATGATAGGTAAAGTAGTGGAATGGAAGGAGATATTATCTAGGTTAATGTGGCTAAGGGTTAGATTGTGTAGGGAATGTTGGGCCTTTGTCAGTGTGTATGGGCCAGGTTGTGAGAAAAGTGAAGAAGAGAGGAATGAGTTCTGGAATGAATTAACTAGGTGTGTAGAAGGACTAGGTAGAAGGAATTATGTAGTTGTCATGGGTGAATTAAATGCTAGTGTGGATGCTGGAGAGGTAAAAGGTGTCATTGTGAAGTATGATGTACCAGGTGAAAATGAGAGTGGTGAGAGACTGGTAGATATGCGTGTTGAGCAAGAGATGATGATAAGTTCTATCTTTTTCAAAAAGAAAGATAAAAACAAGTATACATGTGTAAGAGCGGCAAATGGAAGAGTGGTAAAAAGGGCATTAATGGTTTGATAACTAAAAGAATGTTTGGAAGATTGAAAGACGTGTACGTGTTTAGGGGTATGGCTAACGGTATGTCTGATCATTTTTTTGGTGGGAGGAAAATTAGTTGTAGCAAAACAGTGGGGGAATAGAGTAGGTGGATGTAAAAGGGAGCTAGTGAGGGTTGAAGATCTAATAAAACCGGGAGTAAAATGTAAATATCAAGAAAGGTTGAGAATGGAATATGACGAAGTGAGAGTAAGAGGAACTGGAAATTTAGAGGATGAGTGGAAGTTAGTAAAAGAAAATTTTGTTGGAATTGCAAGTGATGTGTGTAGCAAGATGTTTGTTGGAGGCAGCATGAGGAAGGGCAGTGAATGGTGGAATGAAGTGGAGAAAAAAGTGGAAGAGAAAAAGGGAGCCTTTGAAGAATGGCTGCAGAGTAATAGTGTAGAGAAGTATGAAAAATATAGAGAGAAAAGTATGGAAGTAAAGCGCAAGGTACGTGAGGCAAAGAGGGCAGCTGACCTGAGGTGGTGTCAGGGATTGGGTTGTTCATATGAAGAGAATAAGAAGAAGTTTTAGAAAGAAGTGAAGAGAGTAAGGAAGGCTGGCTCAAGAATTGAAGAGACAGTGAAATATGGAAATGGAAGGCTGTTAAAAGGAGAGGAGGCAAGGAAAAGGTGGGCAGGATATTTTGAAAGTTTACTGAATGTTGAGGATAATAGGGAGGCAGATATGATTGCTGTTGCAGGTGTTGAGGTGACGGTGATGGGAGATGAGAATGAGAGAGAGATTACAAGAGAGGAAATGAGGAGAGCACTAGATTAAACGAGAGTAAGAAAAGCATCTGGTATGGAAGGTGTGAGAGCTGAGATGTTGAAAGATGGGGGTGTGACTGTACTTGAATGGTTGGTGAGATTGTTTAATATGTGTTTTGTGTTGTCAATGGTACCAGTAGATTAGGTTGGTGCATGTATTGTACCACTATACAAGGGTAAGGGAGATGTGCATGAGTGTTGTAATTCAAGGGGTATTAGTTTGTTGAGTGTAATTGGAAAAGTGTATGGTAGAGTACTGATTAATAGGATTAAGGATAAAACAGAGAATGCAATCTTAGAAGTACAGGGTGGTTTTAGAAGAGGTAGGGGTTGTATGAATCAGATTTTTACAGTTAGGCAGATATATGAGAAATATTTAGCAAAAGGTAAGGAGGTGTATGTTGCGTTTATGGATCTGGAGAAAGCGTATAATAGAGTTGATAGGGAAGCAATGTGGAATGTGATATGGTTATATGGAGTTGTGGAAGGTTGTTGCAAGCAGTGAAAAGTTTCTACAAAGGTAGTGAAGCATGTGTTAGCATTGGAAATGAAGTGAGCGATTGTTTTCCGGTGAGAGTGGGGCTGAGACAAGGATGTGTGATGTCGCCGTGGTTGTTTAACTTGCATGTTGATGTAGTGGTGACAGAGGTGAATGCTCGAGTGCTTGGACGAGTATTGAAACTGGTAGACGAGAATGACCATGAATGGGAGGTAAATCAGTTGTTGTTTTCGGATAATACTATACTTATTGCAGACGCTGAAAAGAAACTTGGCCGATTAGTGACAGAATTTGGAAGGGCGTGTGAGAGAAGAAAGTTGAGAGTTAATGTGGGTAAGGGTAAGGTTATGAGATGTACGAGAAGGGAAGGTGGTGCAAGGTTGAATGTCATGTTGAATGGTGAGTTACTTGAGGTGTATCAGTTTAAGTACTTGGGGTCTGTTGTTGCAGCAAATGGTGGAGTGGAAGCAGATGTACGTCAGAAAGTGAATGAAGGTTGCAAAGTGTTGGGGTCAGTTAAGGGAGTAGTAAAAAATAGAGGGTTGGGCATGAATGTAAAGAGAGTTCTGTATGAGAAAGTGATTGTACCAACTATGATGTATGGATCGTAGTTGTGGGAAATGAAAGTGAAGGAGAGACAGAAATTGAATGTTTTTGAGATGAAGTGTCTAAAGAGTATGGCTGGTGTATCTCGAGTAGATAGAGTTAGGAACGAAGTGGTGAGGGTGAGAATGGGTGTGGGAAATGAGTTAGTAGCTAGAGTGAATATGAATGTGTTGAGGTGGTTTGGCCATGTTGAGAGAATGGAAAATGGCTGTCTGCTAAAAAAGGTGATGAATGCAAGAGTTGATGGAAGAAGTACAAGAGGAAGGCCAAGGTTTGGTTGGATAGATGGAGTGAAGAAAGCTCTGGGTGATAGGAGGTTATATGTGAGAGAGGCAAGAGAGCGTGGTAGAAATAGGAATGAATGGCGAGCGATTGTGACGCAGTTTCGGTACACGCTGCTGCTTCCTCCAGTGCCTTAGATGACTGCGAAGGCAGCAGCAGTAGGGGATTCAGCATTATGAAGCTTCATCTGTGGTGGATAACTGGGAAGGGTGGGCTGTGGCACCCTAGCAGTACCAGCTGAACTTGGTTGAATCCCTTGTCAGGGTGGGAGGAACGTAGAGAGGAGAGGTCCCCTTTTTTTGTTTAATTCACTCGTAGATAGTAGGTTGGCCAGGGCACCAGCCGCCCGTTGAGATACTACCGCTAGAGAGTTATGGTGTCCTTCGACTGGTCACACAGTACTACAGTGGATCATTCTCTATGGTTACGGTTCTTTCCCTTTGCCTTCACATACACCGAATAGTCTGGCCTATTCTTTACAGATTTTCCTCTATTCTCATACACTTAAAAATACTGAGATTACCAAACAATTCTTCTTCACCTAAGGGGTTAACTACTGCACTGTAATTGTTCAGTGGCTACTTTCCTCTTGGTAAGGGTAGAAGACACTCTTTAGCTCTGGTAACCAGTTCTTCCAGGAAAAGGACACTCCAAAATCAAACCATTGTTCTCTAGTCTTGGGTAGTGCCATAGCCTGTGTACCACGGTCTTCCACTGTCTTGGGTTAGAGTTCTTTTGCTTGACGGTACGCTCAGGCACACTATTCTATCTAATTTCTCTTCATCTTGTTTTGTTAAAGTTTTTATAGTTTATATAGGATATATTTTTTTTTAATGTTGATACTGTTCTTAAAATATTTTATTTTTCCTTGCTTCCTTTCCTCACTGGGCTGTTTTCCCTGTTGGGGTACCTGAGCTTATAGCATCCTGCTTTTCCAACTAGGGTTGTAACTTAGCAAATAATAATAATAATAATAATAATAATAATAATAATAATAATGATAATAATAATAATAATAATAACAACCCCCAAAATTGGGGAAGTGCCTTGGTATACGTATACACACACACACACACACATATATATATATATATATATATATATATATACATATACATATATATAAATATATTTATATATGTATATATATATATATATATATATATATATACATATACATATATATATATATAATATATTTATATATATATATATATATATATATATATTTATATATAGTATATATATGTATATATATATATATGCTTCTATATACATATATATATATATATATACATATATATATATATATATATATATATATATATATGTATATATATATGGAATATATATATATATATATATATATATATATATATATATATATATATATATATATATATATTTATATCTATATACATATATATATATATATATATATATATATATATATATGTATATATATACACAAACATATATATACATATATATATATATATATATATATATATATATATATATGTATATATGTTTATTATATATATATATATGTTTATATATATATATTTATATATAGTATATATATGTATATATATATGCATTTATATACATATATATATATATATATATATATATATATATATATATATATATGTATATATATATATATATATATATATATATATATATATATATATATATATATATATATATATATATATATATATATATATATATATATATATATATATATATATATATATATATATATATATATATATATATATATATATATATATATATATATATATATATATATATATATATATATATATATATATATATATATATATATATATATATATATATATATATATATATATATATATATATATATATATATATATATATATATATATATATATATATATATATATATATATATATATATATATATATATATATATATATATATATATATATATATATATATGTATATATACATATATAAATGTATATATATATATATATATATATATATATATATATATATATATATATATTTGTGTAATTTATGCAGTTTTAGGTTTTTGTCAATCAGTTTTGTTAAAGCATTGTGACATCTAAGGAATAAACTTTGTTTCCTTTATTGGATTAGAATTGATACATTTCCATAAATAGATAAGTATACATTTTCATATTTGTGACCCATTGCATTCAGAATTGATATGTTTTTTGTAATGGGTTACAGATCCTTCGGATGTTTCGAAAACTAGCGGCAATAGTGTGTACCTAATGCAGGTTCTCTCCGTAGAGAGTTTTGCAGCTCGACCACGATTATCCTATTTGCCAGTCAGTTTTTTTTTTCTTCTTATTCGGCAAGTCATTTTTTATTTTATTCAATTGTATATTAAGATACTTCTTTATCTCATGTTTTACTCACCCTTGACTCATGTTACATTGATCTCTTATATAATCACGCTTGTGGAAAACATATGCTATGTAAAATTCTGATAAGTATTCGCAATGAATAATTATTTTCTTTTTAATTATTGGCTATGAATATGTAATATTTAGTAACATAAAGATAAAATGAAAACATTGTTTTTTTGATACTTTATATCAAAGGTTATTACAATAAACAATATAATTTTATAGCAAATTATCAATTCATTAATGGTAGACATTTTGGTTATCATATACCAGTAATTCTTGGTTGGGTCTCTCTCTCTCTCTCTCTCTCTCTCTCTCTCTCTCTCTCTCTCTCTCTCTCTCTCTCTCTCTATAGAAGATTATCATAAAAAAATAACGTCTCTTACAAAGTACTGAATAATTGAAGTGGATCCAGAACTTTTTACTTTCGTAGATAAGAAACTGCTAAGTGTGTTATGAAGAGTTACAGTAAAGTCTTACCTTGTAAAATTGTATATACAGTATGTTTCATGTAAAGAAGCTTACCAGGGTTATCGTGAGGTTCTATATCTAACCTTGTTATATTCATACTTAAAACATCAAGTTAATATTTTTCAAAGAAATCTAGAAATTTTGTAATTCTTGTTCCCCGCTGCATATTGAAGGTATTATAACACGAATCTTGATTTATCCGGGAGTCTTGTGGAAATTATGTTATGTTCCAGTTTCTTATCTTTTCTTTTTCTCCAATCTATTGTAATTGATTAGCGACAGAGATAGCCTTTTCCAGTCATCTACCACATTTATACGATGACTTTTTAATCTTGTCTGCATGTCTCCGATTCCACATTATAAAACAATTAAATGCGCTCAGTAACTGAATAGATTGAAAGGAAATAATGATGATGTGGCATTCATATGTTGTGTTGTATTACAAAAGTACTAGTACAATGCTTAAGGTTTAAATGCCATGCAAAGGAATTTAGAGAATAACAGGCTTGATTTTAATATTAAATAGAAGGACAGGATTAAAAAGGAAACTATAAGAGAGACTATTCGAGTACCATATGTGGATGAGATCAATGTGAGGGGTAGGTGGAGGTAGTTTGAGACTGCTCTTTGCACTTCTCAAAAGAGGTTAGCTCACCAAACGTTTAACTGGGCTCCGTAAGACACTAGAAGAGTTACAAGACCCAGGCCTACATGGCTGAGGACTACGAAGCGTGAAATAGGAGATGATGTTTGGAAAAGCATTGAATTAAAAGCTCAAGATAGAGACGACTGGTGAACTCTAACCGAGGCCCTCTGCGTCAATGGGCGTGGAAGAGATGATGATTATAATGATAATGATAAAAGAATATATGGATTGCATACAGGCATTCAAAAATAGTCCTAAGGTACCCTAGAGCTCGAATATTCGTCTTCAAATTTAACCTTAGAATAATTCAAAATTCATTCTACGTAATCTATGTGCTTTTAAATACGACTACATATGGACATCTAGTATTTATGTCACAATTCGTTAAATTGTCAAAGGTCTACGCGAAATAACTGAAAGATCAATGACGTATGTTTATGTTTGTTCTGGAAATGGAGAATGGCTGTTCGAGAGCTATAATGACCAGTGTACATGTCATGAATATTTTTCATGAAGTTATCTCGCATGTTTGTAATTGTGAAACACTGGAATAAGACTTTCACATGGATACCTCAAATAATCACTTTGATTACCTTCATTAATCATTCATTGGTCCAAAGGGAGTTTGAGAAATCAAATCCCTTTGGTTCTTTTACAGAAATTGTTTACATCTCCTGATGAAGCAAATGAGTCGGATCAAGGAAAATTATCTACTTGTTTTGTATTCCGGAGAGAGAGAGAGAGAGAGAGAGAGAGAGAGAGAGAGAGAGAGAGAGAGAGAGAGAGAGAGAGAGAGAGAGAGATTTGGCAGTGGCAAATTTATTAATTCACCTGCACATAAAATAAATTTTTCAAATTTTAGGGGAATTTTCAGGAATTAATCTTATTGACATGTTAAAACGAGGATAATTTTTATTAGGGAATGATTTTCAATCATGATTTTTTTCGTGAGTGTTTTTTTTTTCTCTTTATATTTGAAGGCCGTAACTTCTATGGAGAACTTATTTTTTGAGTGTGGATCTTCAGTATAGTTGATGACCTGGCCTGTAATAAAGGATTTTATTTAGACTGCTCCTCTGGATTCCACAACCGTTGATGACCTGGCCTGTGTATTAAGATTAAGTATGATGATGATGATGATTTTGACACCCATAACAAATTACCAGACAGTCTTCTGTTTGTCATATATTGGTGTTGTGCCAACAAAGAGAGTTTGGTCAGTGAATGATTACTTAAGCGTTTTTTCTGGGGACTGTTATCTTACGAAAGAGCTAGTGAATACATGCAATATATATATATATATGTCTATATATATATATATATATATATATATATATATATATATATATATATATATATATATATACATATATATATATATATATATAT
>NC_090725.1:176804309-176811809 GCF_036898095.1 Palaemon carinicauda
TATGGAGAAACGACTGAAGTATTGTCCTACGACTGAACTCGAGAAGGACTACCTGTATCTGTCTGCTAGTTGTGTGATGACTAGGAGTATGGCGAAGATAGTGGCTGCAGAAAAATACAGAGGACCTGAAAGAACGATGAAAAAGGAAGATTTGTTTACAGAAGAGGAGGTTTCCTATGATAAGACTCAAGAGGAGAGCTCCCAAGTGGCCTCAGAGAAGAGGAACTTGGAAGAAATAAAAAACTTAGTATTAGAAGTAGGATAAGTGAGTCAGAAAAGGCTGTAAGGATTGCAAGGGTAGGTTGCGACGTTAACGGAATTAATGTACCGTGTGGTGGATGAGACGTAGGTACAGCAGTCTCCCACCGGCTATTACCTCAAGGATTGATTGCTTATGAGGAACCATAGACCTGCTGATATCCATGGGAATGCCGAATAGAGCATATACCATCAGATACTGATTCCTGCACTGTTGAAAAGACAAGTGATCATTGTACAAATCTGCCAAGTTGGCAAATTGATGCCGGGGGAGGCCTTCCAGACCATCCCCCCATACTACGAGAAGCCTGAACTGGAAAATACAATAATGAATTAGGATGATATATAAGGGCTTAGCAATGCATAGGAACCAGAGATCAGCCTGACATTCCAGAAGATGTCAGTTTCCGCCAGTCCTCTCAACAGCATCTATCAAGCCACTACGTATTTCCTCTCAACGTGAATAGTGATTTCTCTCCAATGTATACCGGGTATGGTGTTGTTGAAACGTTAGTTATATTATTGTGTGTTTAATTTGAAAGTGAGGCATGTTAATGTATGTACATTTTAAATGGTAATTTTTTTTTACTACCCCTGTGAGATTTGGTTGGTAAGTGAAGTGTATTTATTTTTGCCCAACTATTAGGTAACCTTGTGTGAGCCAAATGTCGTAGGAGTAACCGATAGTATATATAAGGGTAAATCTGATTTATTTTCTGTAATGTGTAATTTTTTTCATTAATCGTCAATATTAAACATTTTCTTAAATTAATTTTTTTTTTCTGAAATAAGTAATTGTAGGATTTTTTGAAGTGTCATTTTGTCTTAGTTTGAGGCGTAGTTCAGATTAAAATTTCGCGTGATTCATTTTTTGGTGTTACTGTTGAATTGTTAATTCTATAGAATATATTTACTTTTTCAAAATGTGTGTTATTCCAATCACCAAAACTCGACTCAGTAACTTTCTCCTATCCCCTGACTAAGAACCGAAGTAAGAGGTTGATTTAAGAATAGTTCCCGTTAAAAAGAAAGTAATCACCCAGTTTTGTTTTGAGTGCAATGTAACAGGACCTTTAGATATTCAGTGTTCATATATACTATCGTCTGGGAGTTGAGTATTATTCTCAGAGCTTGGAGGTTTTCTCTTGTGTATTAGATTATATAATATAACGGAGGTGACTTTTGGATCTTGGGAATTTATACAAATCGCTAATTGTAATATACTGTATATTTTTGGGTGCCCAAACCCGGGATCAAGGGAATCTGTTTTAAATGTTGGTGATAGCAGGGCTGCGTTTTGATTAAAGGTTTGACTAGGTTATTATAAATAGAGTTCCATGTAATGTTAGGATATATATATATATTTTTCTTAGAATTATAATCTTTTTACTTGAGGGTACACTCGGGCACACTATTCTATCTTAATTCTCTTCCTCTTGTTTGGTTAAAGCTTTCCTATTTTATTAAGGAGATATTTATTTTAATGTTATTACTGGTCTTGAAATGTTTATTTTTCCTTGTTTCCTTTCCTCACTTGGCTATATTTCCTGTTGAGGACCCTGGGTTTATAGCCTCCTACTTCCCCGACTAGGGTTATAACTTAGCAAGGAATAATAATTAATAATAAATAATAAAATGGCTTAATTGAATGTAAAGGAATTTTTTGGAAAACCCAATTGTTCAGGAATTGTCTGAAGCTAATATAACTAAGGCTCAGTGGCTCACTATTTTAATTGCATGTGATGGCCATGCAACGGGTGGAATGATTAAAGCCCATAGCAAGTGTCTAGCCTTAGAAGCATTCATAAACTTTTGAAAGTTGGTAGAAGAAGATACTGAAGCAGCTAGGTACCTTTTGAAGAAGGCTGAAGCAGAATTTGCAGAGAAGCAAGTATTAAATGACCCACATGCTGAAGGAATGAAAGCAGAAATGAATGTAGAGGCTGAGAGTTGATGAATTGAAGCTGAAGTAAATTTGATTAAGTTGAAGATGATTGAAGATCAGGAAGAAATAGATATACAGGAGACAAGAGAAATTGCAAGACGGGAAGAGAGAGAAAAAAGGCAAGAGAAATTACAAGACATGCAAGGGAAATAGTAGCAGGAGAAATTGCGCGATGGGAAGAAAGTGAGAGAGAAGAAGCAAAAGAAATTGAAAGACAGGAAGAAAGACAGAGAGAAGAGGCAAAAGAAATTGCAAGACGGGAAGAAAGAGAGAGAGACGAAGCAAGAGAAATTGCAAGGCATGCAAGTGAATTAGAACTGTTATATTATGCTTATGCTAGGTTGTCGCCAACACAGACAGGTGTGACCCCTGCTATCCATGATCCAGTGTTTGATATGGCTATGGCCCAGAGGTTAATCCAGAAATTTACGGAAGACGCTCCCGACGAGTTCTTCGGTCAATTCGAAACTGTTGCATCGACGATAGAATCGCCAGAAAATAAATGGCCTGTATTATTGCAGAGTGCCCTTGTTGGAAAAGGATGCAGTGCGTATCTTGGATTGTCTCAGGACCAAACGAAGGAAAATCAAGAAATTAAGAGGACCGTGCTGCAAATGTATCAGATGACTCCCAAGTACTATTATGAAAGATTCCGAAATTTACAGACTTTCCTAAATTACACTTATAAGAGAAGACAATGTTTTAAGAAATGGATGAAGGCTGCCAAAGTGAATGGGAAGGCTGATTCAGAAGAATTAATAGTGCTAGAAAAATATCTACGAGGAATTCCTGAAAATATTTGAACATACTTGAGAGAGAGAGAGAGGTGAAGAAACTTGATTGAGCCACTTAGCTAAGTAAAGATTAAAATATTCTGTTGTGAACCCTCCTCGGGTATGAATTTTCAACCGTCGTTCCGACCAGGTGTCAAATATTCTCTGAACCATGGAATCCAGTTCAGTAATAACTATGGAAACAAGTTCAATAATTACAGCCGAAATACCACTGGTACTATCCCAAAGCAGTAATTGCTGAATGTGACAGTATCACAACAACAATTGTCAAATCGTAATGCTTCAGGTAATTTGAAAGATGTTCAGAATATTAATATCATCTGTTATAAGTGTGGCAAAAAAGGCCATACAATAAGGAATGTTGGTCGAACTAACTGAAAGCAGTCGCCCAAGTGGTTAAGGGTGATTCAACTCCACAAAATACGAAGATGAAGAATGAAAAGGGAAAAGTAAACGAGGAAAATAAACCAGCTAACATTTACAAGACGAACAGGACAACCTGAAAAAACATGGATGACTTAAAACCATATATTTATGAAGGCATGAATGGGAGCGAGCAGCCCAGTCAAGATATTGTGCGACACGGGATGTAATAATAATTTTGTGATGCGAGGCGTACACCCGATGGTGGAACAGTCTCTCACAGGAGATTCTGTCATTTTGAAGGGAATAGGAGGTGAGGAGGTTACTCCTATTTGCCATCTGAAACTGTTATGCGAGTTGGTGACAGGTCACTTTGATTTTGCGATAAAGGATTCACTAGCTGTCGAAGGAGTAGAAGTCCTACTGGGAAATGAGGATGGTAGAGCACCGTTTGTGCCTCTTCCCATTGTTATGGAGAAACGAATGAAGTATTGTCCTACGACTGAACTCGAGAAGGACTACCTGTATCTGTCTGCTAGTTGTGTGATGACTAGGAGTATGACAAAGATAGTGGCTGCAGAAATACAGAGGTCCTGAAGGAACGATGAAATAGGAAGATTTGTTTACGGAAGAGGAGGTTTCCTATGATAATTCTCAAGAGGAGAGCTCCCGAGTGGCCCCAGAGAAGGGGAACGACAGATGAATGAACAGGAAGACAGGGAAACAATGGACTTGGAAGAAATAAAAAAGTGAATCAGAAAAGGCTGTAAGGATTGCAATGGTAGGTTGCGACGTTGACAGAATTAATGTAGCATGTGGTGGATGAGACGTAGGTACAACAGTCTCCCACCGGTTATTACCTCAAGGATTGATTGCTTATGAGGAACCATAGACCTGCTGATATCCATGGGAATGCCAAATGGAGCATATACCATCATATAGTGATTCCTGCACCGCTGAAAAGACAAGTGATCGCTGTAGCACATGAGACGGGACAAATGGGAATAGGAAAGACGACGGCATAGATTATTAGAGACTCTTTCTGACCTGGCATGCATAAAGATGTGAGGCAGTTTTGCCGTGCATGTCACGTTTGTCAGATGGATGAAAAGCCTAACGAGTAGATCAAGAAGTCTCCCTTATACCTGATTGAAGTACGAGGATAACTCTTCAGCAAGGAGATGATTGACATTTTGGGACCATTACCGTGAACGAAGAAAGGCTGCGAATATATGTTAACTTTGATGTGTCCAGTGACAAGATACCCAGAAGTCATACACATCAGGAACATTGGTGCTACAGTAATTGCCTAGAAGTTACTAGACTTTTTTTTTAGTAAGTTTGGTATTCCGGAAATCGTTCAGAGTGACCGAGGAACAATTTTCACTTCAAATTTTTATCAGGATGTAATGAAACTGTTAGATGTGAGACAACAACTGTCTACTGCCTATCACCTGGAGACCCTAGGTGCATTAGAGAGGTTTCCTCAAACCCTAAAGAGTATGTTAACAAAGTATTGCAATGAAACGGGAAATGAATAGGACATCAGACTACCTTCAATCTTATTTGAGGCACGCAATGCTTATCAAGAAAGTATGGGATATAGCCTAAATGAAATGGTGTCCAGATGAGAAGTAAGAGGACCAATTAAAATATTCGCAGGAAATGGAAAGATCGATAGGAAACGGATGGAGAATATGGCAAGAACTTGAGAAAAAGGATCGGATAGATAAGATTTTCCCTCAAAAACCTGAAAATGAACCAAGGTAAAATGAAGAAAAGGTTTGATATAATAGTAAGAAGAGACAGTTTGCAGTAAGACAGTAGGTGTTGGTTTTCTTATCGATAAGGATATTCCCTCTCACCAACAAGTTCCAAGGACATTTCGGATTTTGGAGAAGATCAGTGACCTGACCTAGGTTATCGGAACACTAGGAAGAAGGAAAAGTCAAAGGAAGGTACACGTTAACTTATTGAAACCGTACACAAGGGAAAACGAGACCGAAGCTTCACAGGTATGTATGGCGCAAACCATACTCTCCACGGAAGACAACGACAGATATGAAGAAGGAGCTGTAAGCAAAGTGAATAATTCGTCCCACATTTGGAACTTAGAGGAGAAATTAACACATTTGAACAAGGAGGAATTAGGCTGATTGATTAAAAGTTTCCCTGAAATTGTCTCAGACGTCCCAAAATGAACCAACTTGACAAGGCATGAGATACACCTTAAAACCACTGGAAGACCATTCAAACAAAGCGCTTATCGACTGTCGCCGTATCACTGAGAAGTCAAGAGAAAAGAAGTGGACTATTTGTTGCAAAATGGATTAGCCGAACAAAGCTCTAGACCTTACAGTTCTCCATGCTTGCTCGTGAAAAGACCCGGCGGATCTTTCAGGATGTGTACGAATTATCGAAAGTTGAATTCAATCGGTGTGGCCGACAATTATCCATTGCCACTCATAGACCAACTACTCAACAACATTGGACAAGCAAGGTTTGCATATAAGATTGACTTATTAAAAGGCTATTATCAAATTCCTTTAAACGACAACGCAAAATTATTATCAACTTTTATAACCCGGTTTGGGTTGTATCAATACACAGTCATGCCATTTGATCTAATGAATGCACTCGCTGTGGCGGGATGTTGGAAAAATAAACCCTACACCCTTGAATAAATCTAACCAATAAAATTCTCAACAATAACAAACTTTCCCCTTACATTATCAACAACTGGATTATTGGACAGAAGGAGCAGTAAAATAAATCATAACTTTACAAATATATTTCTTACAAACTAAATCACTTAATACACTAATCAACAACATTCAAATAACTAAATACTTATTATTACAATTGATCCTTAAACTATAATTCTTGAAAATACACTATAAAAAACAACCTCAAATCAACCACATTCAAAATAAATATGAAAGCAAAACTTAAAGCTGAAATAGACCGCAATCAAATATGCATAATATATGTATAGAAATGGACACGGACACTCTTCCAAGTGAGTCCGACTTTCTTTCAATTAATGGCACACTGCCACAGCTCGATGGCAAACGGTAACCTTTCCCACTACACAAAGCACTTTTATTAAGTGGTGAAGTAATCTAGGGAAAATCAGACTCTTGATGGTTAATGCATCATCGTCGTCATCATCTTCATTATCTCTCCCCTAGCAAAGCGCAATATTTTAACTGTGGCATCATTGATAGATAAGTCGGGGTCGGTGGTGAACATTGTTGAAGGATATGGTAGATGAAGCAATGAGCTGGTAGGGAGGCTGGAAGTTTGAGGCACTCTATAGGTCACCAATTGTGACTTGCCTGAAGGAGGTATGAATCAATGACGAGCTCCTGAATAACTATATGTTATAAAAGACAAAAATATCTTCCCCAAAGTGTTATCAGCGAGATCCGTCTATCATATTATTTGGTCAAACCTGTCATCACTTCACTGTCGTCAACCTTTTGAAAGTAAACCCAGCCTCGACAAAAGAGCACCTGCAGGGATAAGGGGACTCCTTTTTTTACCAAGATGTCGACTTAGTGGAGTCAGCATATTTGGAGAAACCAAGCTTGAGGGAAATCCTTGTTTAAGAAATATGTCATCATGGGTGGACACGTGCTGCCCTTTTGTTACAACTCAACACGTGGTCCAGATTGCATCAGAAATTTCTTCTAGAAGCTTCCATGGCGTGATCGAGGTGGGTATTTTTGAGGAAGCCAAAAGAGATACAGAATTGTTAAAAAAACGCCCTCTATGGAAATGATCACTGCCCACTATAATTACCTCCGCCCATACATGGGTTTATAAACTTCAAGAAGAGAATGTCCAAGAGAGATAGGACAGGACTTAAGACAAGAGAAGCACTATGTCCGAAGCAGATAAGATCCAAGTCCTAACGAGTTTAGAAACAGAGAAGACCAGAAGTCTGATAGAGACAGATTCTAATCTCCCCTTCAGACAACAAACACCTATCTCCAAAATCCTATTGATGCTAAGATGAAGAAACAATTGAAGCAGCCAGCCCTCCCTGCTTGTGACGAAAAGTAGCCAACACTGCCTAAAGCCTGCCTTAGTTCAACAGTATCATCGAATTCTTGGAAGAAGAACTCTGATGTCCCA
>NC_090725.1:176816809-176821809 GCF_036898095.1 Palaemon carinicauda
GCCGGCACAGCAGCATGCGATGTAAAGTAGTTGCTGTATTTGTAGTGTAGTAAACACTGCATTAGCAGAAACTGCTGTACATAGCTTGTGATAACACTAAAGTTCTTCATCATACTTAATGTTATCTTGTACAGCCTTTTTTTGAGACCGTACAATATATAGAAAGTAAGTTCTTTCTGTATTCTTTCTATCCCGTATATTAAAACTTTATCTCAAGGTGTGAACTACACCTTAAATTTCCGTTTAGGAAATTACATAAGGTATTTAAGAATAGAATTAACCTTAGTATCAATATCTCGGGAGGTTTCAGCAATTGACTGGACAGGAAATACAGGTATGTGTCTTTCCTTCTTTCTTTTATAGCTTTCCTATACAAGCTAAATGTCTCAATATAAGTGAAAGCCTTCACTTGATACTCATGGATTTTTCTTCTCTTTACAGGAGGACCATCCGAAGTGCGGGAGTGTGTTCTGTAATGTCCACAGTAAGAACTTCTGTGGACATCAATATTGCAGGAGGCACGCAGCATGCACAGCCTCCAGAGGTGATATCCGCTATTGGGACCCTCAGGTTTGTACAGTTTGTTCTAACCTGATTACCGAGGCTTTTGACGACCCTAAGTCAACGGAGTCAAGGGATGCTGCCAGGGAAACATTACGATCCTGGGTGAGGGGTTTTCAGAAAAACACCTCAGGTCCTTACCTTCCAAATGAGAAGATGAGGGCCTACCTTTTCCATAAAGCATCGGCTGATGCAATCATCCCCCAGCCTCAGGTCGAGATACCAACTGCCCACAATCCGGTAGATTCTGAAGTCTCAGCCGCCCTTCAAGACATCCAATTGGATGATAGGATGTCGGAGGTGTCGGATTCTACTGAGAAGGACCTTCTAGGAGAAGGTCAGGAGGAGGAGCTGTTCTAGGATCCTCAAGTAGAAGAGGAAGAAATCGACGAAGTGTCGGTTACATCGGTTCAGGACCCAGAACCTATTCCGTCTACATCGTCTGCTATCCCAGATGAACTGGGAAGGACTCTTTCTTCCATTGTTGAGATGATCCAACAAATTCAAAGGAAGAATGATGAGAAGGAAGCTGCAATGAAACTGGAGATACATAGACTTGCAGCATGACGTGGGCCCCAGAAGCGGCTCAGCGTGAAGGATCTTCCTTTGTGCTCGGATACCAATCCTTGGAGGTATGCCGAACACATGCCAATGACAACCGGGAAGATCGTGGTCTCAGAAAAGTTGGGAGCAATTTCCCTGGAATAAGTAGAATTTTGGCCCAACAAAGATTCTTATCCGGATGGCTATGTCCGTCTTAGGAAGGAGCCAGCCTCAAAGGAGGAGACGGAGCCGAAGGAGGTCATAGTTTTTTACCTTTGTAAAGCTCAGACGTTACTAGCGAGCTCGATGGAAGAGAGGGGCTTCACTAACTCAAAGGTGCCAGCCTTGAGTAAGAAGCTTCCCTCCTTTGTGGCCTCTCCTACCAGAGCCTTTCCCTTCTTGGAAAAGGGATATAAGGCAGCCTTAAAGGCGGCGGAGGCAGGGAAACCATGCCCTTCCTTGGAGGAGTGCAAGCCGTTATCTCTGACCTTGCCCTTGGACTAAGAAGACTGGAAGGACGTACACCTTACCTTCTCAGTCAGGAAGCTGGAAGCTGATATTGCTGAACGCCAGTTCGGTGAGGCACTTCCAAAACTGTCGGAGGTTCTCTTGCGTAGAGAGCAAGAGACAAAGGAAAGAGTTGCGGCATCGATGTCGTTGCAAACGACACTAATAACGATAGCAAGTGACCCCAAGATCCAGGATATGTTCATGGTTGTGGCCAAAACCCATCTGGCCACAGTTACGAAGGATCTCTATAGCTTTATTAAAGTTAGGAGAACCTGTAGAGAGTTCATGTTCGCCTCGGCTGCAGTGAGGCACGAACCGAGGAAACTGATCTCCTCTCGTATTTGGGGTAAAGACCTCTTTCTCAATGAAGTGGTTAAAGAGGTAGTAGACAATGCCGCCACAGAGAATAGGAACCTTCTCAAAATGTGGGGCTTAGATCTCAAGAGAAAGTCTTCTCCGGATGAGGGTCCCCAACCCAAGACAAAGAGGCCTAGGCCATCCTCTTGGCCGGCTAAACCCTACCAACAGCAACAACAACAGCTTCCTGTGACCGCGGTACCTCAGATAGTGGCACAACCTCCAACCACGTACCAGCTGGTACCTCAACAAGTGGCTACACAGTCGCCAGTTTTTAACCCAGCCTTCGAAAGGCAGACTTCTTCCTTTCGTTCGAGAGCTAGAGGAACAGCCAGAGGTTCTTCTAGACGCCCTTCAAGAGGAAGGGGATACAGGGGAGGATGCGGTCAAGGAGGCAATGCCTCAGGTCCACAACAGCAGAAGTAAGATACTTCCAGTAGGAGGGAGACTACAGCTATTTAGGAATCGCTGGACCTTCGAACCCTGGGCCCACAGCCTAATTAAAAATGGACTAGGTTGGAGCTGGAGCAGTCCTCCACCTCAATTTCCTCAATTCTTCCAACACTCATCCCCCGTTCTGGAAGAATATATCCGAGAACTCTTAGACAAAAGAGTAATCCGGAAAGTTAAGTCCATAAAATTCCAAGGAAGGCTGTTTTGTGTTTCAAAGAAGGACTCAGAAAAACTCAGAGTTATTCTAGACATGTTGCCACTCAACAAGTTCATAGTGAACTACAAGTTCAGAATGCTCACGCTTCAGCACATAAGGACCCTACTGCCCAAAAGGGCATATACTGTCTCTATAGACTTGTCTGATGCTTATTGGCACGTTCCAATTAATCGTCACCTCTCCTCCTACCTAGGCTTCAAGTTACATAGAAAACTTTACGCCTCCAGAGCCATGCCCTTCGGGCTAAATATAGCCCCAAGGATTTTCACGAAGCTCGCGAACGCAGCGGTCCATCAATTACGCCTAAAGGGGGTCCAAGTAGAAGCCTACTTGGATGACTGGTTGGTGTGGGCAGCATCCAGGACAGAATGCATGCAAGCTTCTAAGATAGTGATCCAGTTCCTGGAACATCTGGGTTTCAAGATCAACATCAAAAAGTCTCGTCTTTCTCCAGCTCAAAATTTCAGTGGTTGGGAATCCACTGGAATTTGGAGTCACATCGGCTTTCCATTCCTAGTAAGAAGAGGAAAGAAATAGCAGGATCTGTCAAGAGACTATTGAAATCCAAACGGATATCAAGACGCGAACAGGAGAGAGTGCTGGGCTCTCTACAGTTTTTCTTCGATAACAGATCCAGTGCTAAGAGCACAGCTTAAGGATGCAACAGGAGTCTGGAGAAAATACGCATCAAACGCGTGAAGAGATCTAATAAGACCACTTCCGACTCGACTGCGAACGCTTCTCAAGCTGTGGTCCAATGCCAAGCAATTGAAGAAATCAATACTTCTTCACCCTCCTCCCCCGTCAGCAACTATCCACACAGACGCTTCAAAGGAAGGCTGGGGAGGCCACTCTCATCAGATGAGAGTCCAAGGAGCTTGGTCCAATCTTTTCAAGTCATTTCACATCAACTTTCTAGAAGCCAGGGCAGTACTTCTGACACTGAAGAAAGTTTCTCCTCGCCACTCGACCCACATAAGACTGGTTCTAGACAGCGAGGTGGTAGTGAGATACCTGAATCGACAAGGGTCGAGGTCACCTCAAATCAACCAAGTGATGTTGGCCATATTCTGTTTGGCGGAAAGGAAGAAATGGCACCTGTCAGCAGTTCACATTCAAGGGTTCCGCAATGTGACAGCGGACGCTCTATCTAGGTTTACACCTATAGAGTCAGAATGGTCCCTTGACGCAGGATCGTTCTCCTTCATCTCGAGTCAAGTCCCAGAGCCGCAGATAGACCTCTTTGCGACGAAAGACAACAAGAAAATAGATCATTACATGTCCCCTTACAAGGGTCCGTTAGCGGAGGCAGTGGACGCTATGTCCCTGGACTGGAACAAATGATCCAGTATCTATCTGTTCCCTCCGCACAACCTCCTTTTGAAGGTCCTCGATAAGCTGAGATCCTTCAAAGGGAAAGCAGCAATAGTGGCCCACAAGTGGCCAAATAGCGTGTGGTTCCCTCTTGCATTGGAACTACGACTAAAATTCGTACCGCTACCGGATCCATCCCTGTCTCAGCGAGTACAGAAGTTGACTGTCTTCGCTCCATCACAGAAAACACGGAACCTACATCTCATGATTTTCTCTCCTTAACGATGAGAAAAAGATTCGGTGTTTAAAAGTCAGTTTAGACTTTTGGAGGCTTCAGGGAAGAAATAGCTATCCTTTGTCAAGGCGAAGAAACCGAAAGAAATCCCGACAGATTCATATTTATCATTCTTCATTCACCTTCATGAGCAAGGTTTAGCAGCCAACACAATTCTATTGTTCAAGCCTGCCTTGACAAGTCAGATACCATATGCCTTACATGTCGACCTTTCTAACGACGTTCTTAATGAACTAGCCCTTAAGCGCTTCCAAACACCCTTTGCATGGTCATTATATATGATTCCTCATTGTGTATAAATAATGAGCAATGAGGAATGTGCTTAGAAGGTTTTGAATTTAAGTCATATTTCAGTTTGTACTCGCTTTGGGGGCCAGAGTTATGAAATAGTGGCTCTCTCTAGAGAGGAAGGCCACATCCAGTTCTTGGAGGGAGAACTGAATCTATTTCCAGACCCAACGTTTCTTACCAGGAACAAGCTACCCACCAACAGGTAGGGTCCGTAGAGAATCTGCCCTCTGAAGGAAGATGCATCTCTATGTCCAGTGGAGTGCCTAAAGGTCTATCTTCATAGAACTTCAGACTTTATGGGAGGACAGCTGTTCAGAAGAGAAACACTGGGATCAAAGTTATCTATAACTAAGGGCGAATTACACCCATGTTATTCGTAGAACGGATCCAGACAGTACTCCCGTTAGTCATGATCCGAGGAAAGTTGCCTCTTCCATAAAATTTCTTTAATTATATGGA
>NC_090725.1:176826809-176836809 GCF_036898095.1 Palaemon carinicauda
AGATCTGGGGTTGGTGAATTCCTTAAAAGAGATTTAGCTAAAATCAGTGCATGGTGCAAATTATCGGGTATGAAGTTGAATCCTAACAAAACTAAAAGTATGATTTTAAGTAGGTCAAGGACAGTGGTTCCTCAACATCCGGATCTTAGTATTGATAATGTTTCTTTTAAAATGACTTTTAAAATTTTAGGTGTGATTCTCGATAGCAAATTTACTTTTGAGAAACACATTAGGTCTATGTCTTCTTCAATTGCACAAAAAAATTGGCTTATTGAGAAAGTCTTTTAAGATTTTCGGTGATCAATCTATTCTGAAGAAGGTTTTAATTCTTTCATTCTACATTGTTTTGAGTATTGTTCTCCTGTCTGGTCTTCAGCTGCTGATTCTCATCTTAATTTGTTGGACAGAAACTTATTCCTGATCTAGATATTAATCTTTGGCACCATCGTTCAATTAGTTCATTGTGCATGTTGCATAAGATTTTTCATAACTCTGACCATCCTTTACATTCAGATCTCCCCGGACAATTCTATCCTGTTCGTAATACTAGGCAAGCAGTTAATTCTAATAGTCATCATGAGGCTCATAACTACACAGTATTCTAGAAGTTTTATTCCAGCTGTTACCAAGTTGTGGAATGATCTTCCTAATCGGGTAGTTGAATCAGTAGAACTTCAAAGTTGGAGCCAATGTTTTTCTAGGCTGACATGAGTCTTTTTATAGTTTATATATGATATATTTTGTTTTTGACGTTGTTAATAGTTTATATATGACATATCTATATTGACGTTGTTACTGTTTTTAGAATGATTTCTTGTTAATTTGTTCTCATCATTTATTCATTTCCTTATTTACTTTCCTCACTGGCTATTTTCCCTATTGGAGCCCTTGGGCTTATGGCATATTGCTTTTCCAACTAGGATTAGCTTGGCTAGTAACAACAACAACAACAACAACAACAACAATAATAATAATAATAATAATAATAATAATACATGTATGTGTATATGAGTACTGTATATATATATATATATATATATATATATATATATATATATATATATATGTATGTATATATATATATATATATATATATATATATATATATATATATATATATATATATATATATATATATATATATATATATATATATATATATATATATATATATATATATATATATATATATATATATATATATATATATATATATATATATATATATATATATATATATATATATATATATATATATATATATATATATATATATATATACTTTTATGTATATTTGTTATAGTACAATGAGAAACGTTTTTTCTTCCAATTAAATGTTAATGTTAAGATTAAAGCATAGTAAAGATTTTTGAATCAGATATTGTATTCTACAACAAAAGCTTCTGGATATTTCTCATAGGTTATTCTACATTACCACTTGCCAGGCATCCTTATTTGTTGGCTATTTCTTTAGGAATTTTCATGAACTTTATAAAAATGGGTTTAGGAGTCATATACAAAGAACGGGAAATGAGTTAAAGAGAAACGATTGGTTTTTCTCAAAGTTAACATTGCTCTTGTGGACATATTTCTAAGACACCAGCTGCGATACTACTAAATTTCTTCCATTATTTTAAAACTGCTGATATACAACATAACAATGAAACCTTGGAAGATCGATTATCCTTACAAGCTGTGTTCATGTTTATCATCTCTTATATCTGAAACTACAACCTGGAAATACGGAGCTGAGTTTTGTTGTCATCTGTCTCACTCTTCATAAAGACTTATAAAGCTATGGCCTACATAACCATACATTTATTACTTACCTATGAGTATTTTGTGAATCTTGTAAGATATTGTAAGTAGCTATATTGTATTTATAATATAGTTATTGTTAATGTTTGTTGGCTATCATTTTAGTTTGCAGGTACTATTTTCTCTCTTTTTTTTTTTTTTTGCTGAATTAATCAATAAAGGAATAAGAAACTGGCGTAGATTTTACATAATCTATGTTAAGTAGTAGCTGACCATAACATAATTAGGGCATTGTCCGGGATCTGAACTGTTATTTCATTCGAAATTTAATGATTACCTGTATATTAAACTTTTGTTAGTTGTATAAAATAGCCAGCACACATATTAGAGTTTAATGTATCTTTTCGAAAAATTTTATGAGGATCGACAAATTAAAAAGTTAATGATCTCAAGACATTCCATTTAGTGATTTTAGAGAAACATCTTCAGCTTAGTGTTAGAAATTCAATGAGGAAAGTCCATAATAAACATGTGTTAGTTCAACATTTTGTTGAAGACAAAATGTTAACTAAGAATGTGTTAAATGTGATGGATAGGGAATCAGTGGGTTCTGATTTACCTGCTGAAGAACTTGAAAGACTTAGAATAGAAGGTTGTTTAAGCTGTGGCGGGCCGACAGAAGGTTGTGACTCAAAGGCAGGATGAAAGTAACTGAGTAAATTTTATTACAGAACACTCGTTTATACATACATAGACTCCAGGCAAAAAGGTCATACAAAACATAACAGGCAATTTCATGTTCAACCAATAAGCTCACTGGTTAACAGTTAACGGTGAGAAAAACAGACATGTTATTTCAGGTTCTTATCAGTGCGAGGGGAGAGCGAAGATACAAGCATAATACATACAAAAATGAAATGTCGTTACTATGTACGATCGTGAGACACACGGTTTGTACATGGCTCCCCCACTAAAAATGACATACTGTACATGTTAAATAGGGCACCCTGTCAAGAGAGACGAACTGTAGGCGGGTCATCTGGCAGGAAATAAGCAGGTTTTAGAGGATCAATGGAGACAGTCTTCTTTGCCACAAATGTTTAGTAGGAATGCTTTCGGACTGTGTCGGATCTCAAGGAAAAGCACCGTGTAGGGGGGGGGGGGGCATTAGCAGTGGCTTGCTAGTGTCGTTGCGTAGGATGACGTGCGTTGCAGAGTGCAAGTCTGTCGGTATGTGATGTTTCGCTGGGGGCTTGTAAGTCTGGCGGCAAGGAGTATATTTTCCCACGACGTGACGTATGTGCTAAAGATCGTCAGAGGAGGTTGCAGAAGGAAAAAATTCGGCAGGGACGACCAACGAGTCGCCATACACCATTTTAGCTGCCAAGACGTCGAGGGCGTCTTTAGGAGTTGTCCTTAGTCCCAGGAGGACCCAGGGAAGCTAAGTAAACCAGTTGCAATCCTTGCAGCGGGACATCAAAGCTGCTTTGAGGGTGCGATGAAAACGTTCAACAATTCCATTGGCAGCGGGGTTGTAGGCAGTTGTCTGATGTAGGGTGATGCCCAGGAGATTTGCTAATGATGTCCACAATTGAGAGATGAAAGTGGTACCCCTGTCAGAAGTAATATGCTCAGGGATACCAAATCTTGCAATCCATCCTAAGAGTAACACAGATGTACATGAGCCGGACGTTGCAGTTTCTATGGGAATAGCTTCAGGCCAACGAGTGGAGCGGTCGATGACGGTAAACAGGTAACGATGTCCTTGTGATGTGGGTAGGGGACCTACAACGTCGACGTGAATGTGGGCAAAATGATGCTGAGGTTGAGGAAAGGTGCCCACTCCTGAATCAGTGTATCGACGTACTTTGGAAGTTTGGCAAGAAGTACAGGTGCGGACCCAATCCTTAACATCTTTAGAAATGCCGTGCCAAATGAACTTCGTCTTCAGCAGCTGTGCAGTAGAACGGCACAAGGGATATGAAAGGCCGTGAATGAAATCAAACACCTGTCGGCGCATGGGAGCAGGAATCCAAGGTCGCGGTCTACCAGTACTGACGTCACAGAGGAGGGTGGTGTTGAAGTCGTCGAGGGGGATGTCTTCCCAACGGAGGGATGTGCAGGATGTCCTACATGCTTGATACTCTGGATCCTGTTGTTGGGCTGAAGCCAAGACGTTGTAATCCAATCACAGTTGAACGGCAGCCAACAGGTTTATTGACAGGGCATCGGCAACAGGATTCATTTTCCCATGGATGTATTGAAGAGTGCAATTGTATTCAGCCATGGCGGAGAGATGTCGGTGTTGACGGGCGGACCAGGCGTCAAACTGTCGAGTAAAGGCATGCACCAGAGGCATGTGGTCTATGCGAATGACGATAGGCGTACCTTCTAAGAAATGGTGAAAGTGACGGACAGCCAAGTGCACCGCCAGCAATTCGCAGTCAAAGGTAGAATAACCCGATTCTGCCTTGGACAGTTTTCTGCTGAAGAAGGCCAATAGGCGGGGCAAGCCGTCGACCACCTGCTTGAGTACTGCACCAATAGCGACGTCGCTAGCATCAGTGGAGAGAAGGAGAGGGGCATGTGGGATAGGAAAAGTGAGAACTGCAGTTGTTGATAGGGCCTTCTTTGCGTGCAGAAGGCCGCTTCTTAAAGGGTACCTCACTTTAGGTCCTTTGGTTTGCCCAAGAGGGAGGCGTAGAGGGGAGCAGGAGTGGCGGCAATGGCTGGCAGAAAACGGTGATAATAATTGATCATGCCCAAGAATTCCTGCAGAGCTTTGACGGTCGAGGGCGTGGGGAATTTCTGAACAGCTGCTACCTTCTCAGGAAGGGGATGGACTCCTTCAGGAGTGATGCGATGCCCTAAGAACGACACTTCGTTGGCGCCAAAGGTACACTTGTCATACTGGACTACAAGGCCGTTTTGTTGCAGGCGGTCAAGTACGATACGCAGGTGATGGAGGTGTTCCTTTTTTGAGGAAGAGAACATGAATATGTCGTCCACATAACATACACAAAAGGGGAGTTCCCCTAAGATGCCATCTATGAGACGTTGAAAAGTGGCCCCAGCATTACGAAGGCCAAAACAGGAGTAATTGAAGGTGTATATACCAAACAGAGTGGTGATGGCAGTCTTGGGGATGTCTTCTGGGTTCATAGGCACCTGATGATACCCCTTCAGGAGGTCGAGCGTGGAAAAAACCTTCGCTTTGTACAGGTAGGAGGTCACGTCGGCGATATTTGAGAGGGGGTAGTGATCTGGTTCTGTTTGCATGTTCAGTCGCCTGTAATCCCTGCACGGATGGAGGGAGCCATCTTTCTTCAGAACGATGTGTAAAGGTGACGACCATGGGCTGGAAGCCTTTTGCCAAAAGCCCATTTCCTCCATTTCGGCAAACGTCTGTTTGGTATCTGCTAATCGTTCAGGTGCCAGACGTCTGAATTTTGCGAAGACTGGGGGTCCCGTTGTCTTGATATGTTGATAAATACCGTGATTGGCAGGGGCCGTGGGCGTATGGTGAAGTTCTGGATGGAAAACTTCCGGGTATGACGTGAGGAGGTGGGCATAGGCATCCGTGGGTGCGCTGATGTGGAGGGTGAGGTTGGAGGGGGCGGGTTGAAGAGGTGTCGACAAGTACGAGTCTGCGTTGACCAATCGTCGGTGGGCGACATTGACCACACGGTGGAAATGAAACAGGAAATCTGCACCAAGGATTAGCAATGTGACATCAGCAACGAGAAACTTCCAATTAGATTTACCGTTTCCAAACAATAATGTGAGGCGGACGTCGGCAGACGTAGACAGACTACAAGGTGTCCTGAAGAGTTCCCTTGGCAAAAGAGAACGACAAGCACCCGTGTCTACCAAAAATCGCACGCCCGTTCCTGCATCATGTAAAAAGAAAAGATTAGAAACGCGGGAGGCCACCGCCACGAGCGATGGCCTACTTACAAGTTTTTTGGCCACGAACAATTCTTGGCACATTTCTTCGCGGCTGCCCCGAATCTGTCGTGGTAGTAAAAAAACTGTGGCCGATGGGAGGCAGTAAGTGGCTGTAGAAGTCGTTGGTTGGGTCGCGGGCGAGTGGTGGGTGGTGGGTGGCTTTGTCGCCGCTTCGGCACGTTACGGGGTAGACGTGTATGTCTTACGGCATTAACGTCAGCTTCGGTTGACGTTGAATAGGCGTCCTTTTGTCTGGAGTGGAGGCGTTGATGGAGGTCTTGAATGTCGTGAAGTGGCTGTCAATAAGGGCATCGGCTTTTCTATGCATACTCCAAGGGGGGGGGGGGGAGCCATGTACCAACCGTGTGTCACACGATCGTACATAGTAACGACATTTCCTTTTTGTATGTATTATGCTTGTATCTTTGCTCTCCCCTCGCACTGATAAGAACCTGAAATAACATGTCTGTTTTTCTCACCGTTAACTGTTAACCGGTAGGCTTTTCGGTTGAACATGAAATTGCCTGTTATGTTTTGTATGCCCTTTTTGCCTGGAGTCTATGTATATATAAACGAGTGTGCTGTAATAAAGTTTACTCAGTTGCTTTCCTCCTGCCTTTGAGTCACAACCTTCTCTCATCCCGTCACATTGGTGATGCAAAACATAACAGGCAATATCATGTTCAACCGAAAAGCTCATCGGTTAACAGTTAACGGTGAGAAAAACAGACATGTTATTTCAGGTTCTTATCAGTGCGAGGGTTGGCCGAAGATACAAGCATAATACATACAAAAATGAAATGTCGTAACTATGTACGATCGTGTGACACACGGTTGGTACAAAGCGAAGAAGAGTTAGAGGCATAAGCTGAGCATGAGAAATTAAAGTTAGTACGACAGCCTAGTCTGTCATTCTTAATATCCATCTATTGTTTGACGTTCTCATTATATGTCTTGTCCATGTTCATTTCTTTTTCTTACACGTTAGAATATCCTTTAGTTTAGTTCACTCTCATGTGTATACACACACATACACAAACACACACACACATATATATATATATATATATGTGTGTATATATATATATATATATATATATATATATATATATATATATATATATATATATATATATATATCTATATATATATATATATATATATATATATATATATATAAACACACACATATATATATATATATATATATATATATATATATATAAATATATATATATATATATATATATATATATATGTGTGTGTGTGTGTATATATATATATATATATATATATATATATATATATATATATATATATATATATAAATATATATATATAAGCTTCATTAGATTAATGCAATAAGAGAGTTGAAACTTGAAAAACATTAACCCGTTAATTCTAAAGATGCGGATAAATCTAGGTCAGAGATTTTTAACGAAGGTAGAGTGGTGCCTCGTTTTGATGAAAAATGTTTGAAACAAGACGAATATATTTCTTCTTTTTTGAGAGGATTTAGAAAATCTTATGTAGCCAGCAGAAAATGGGGCATTTATGTTTTCACGAGTTTTGTGTGGCAGGGAACAAAAGGTCTATGCTTCCATTCCTGAGGAGAGAGTTGATGATTATGAAGTCTTGATAAATCCTTTTTTGTAGACTTATGAACTAACTCCAAAGGTGAATAGAATGAAATTTGAGAGCTGTTCAAAACAAGATAAGTAGATATCTGTAGAATTTAGTAGGGGACAATATTATTGGTTAGATAAAGGCAGCCTAGTCTAAGTATGGTTTTAACATATTTAGGGAAATTATTTTAATTCAACAGTTTAAAAACCGTGTTAATGACAATATTAAAGTTATCTAACCTTCGTGAAACAGCTGTATGTGCTGATGATAATATACTGGCTTACAAGGAGTCGAGATCTTATGATAAAAGTTTAATAGATCAAAAGACTATAGGTACAGTGATAAGCACACTACTATAGCTGTTATAGATTCAAGGTCAGGTTCTGATTCTCTGGTCAAGTCTCAAAGCAGTAGTTTGAGTAGCACGTCAACTAATATCAGTTCTGTAATGTGTAATTATTATTAGAAACCAAGTTGCACAGTGTTTGAAAGCTTCAAGTTGAAAAAGAATTAAAAGTTAACACTGTGGCTCTTACTGTGCCGGTCTCTCTGTAGGGTGCTACCAGTAGATGTTAATACTGTAGATGACCATGTTTTTTTACAGGAAGCCTGTAAATTCTAATGTTTGTCACAGACCTGTTGATAAGTTTTTCCAGACATACAGCTAAGGATTTTGTTACAGATTACGGTGGTTTGCCGTGCCCTCTTTTTTCATGTGGGATACTGGTTGTGCCCAGTCTCTAGTTTTGAGGAAAGCTGTTCCTGAGACTGAGTATTCGTTTTTCAAGGAGTAAGCTCCCGATCGCGTGGTAGGCAATGACCATTTAAGTGCTCCTTTGTAATGTATGGATCTTCAGTGTGAACGGATATCAAGGCTTATTGTTGGTATGGTTTCTGAGCTGGCTCTTAATGGCATTCTCTATTTGGTTGGTAATGACTTGGTAGATAAAAGAATTGATATCTGAACGGGTGGTTAAACAGTCAAATATTGATCAGGAGCTGGAGGTTCTCATTCCTGATTTGTCTACTCTGTTTTCTTTGTGTGATGTGACTCACCAAAAGACTCACAGTTCCTCCTGCACAACTAATAATGATATGCTGGTTTGGGATAATGTCTCCACTGTTGTTTGTTCCTCTAGACTCGTTGGTTTGTGTTGCTTATGTATCTACTAATGATCGTTCTACAGACCTATCTTGTATTCGTTTATCGAAGAATATGCTCCCTTTCGCATGGTTGGCAATGAGCATTTTAGTACTCCCTTGGATTGCGTGGATCTTCGTTGTGAATGGATATCGAGGCCTATTCTTAGTATGGTTTCTAAGTTGCCTCTTAATTGAATTCTCTTTTTGGCTGGTAATGACTTGGTAGATAAGAAAATTGATATCCGAACGGATGGTTGAAGAGCCAAATATTGATCAGGAGCTGGAGGTTCTCAATCCTGATTTGTCTATTCAGTTTTCTTTGTGTGATGTGACTCACCAAAAGATATACCTACACGACTAATAATGATGTGCTGGTTTGTGATAATCTCCACTGTTGTTTGATCATGTAGACTCGTTGGTTTGTGTTGCTCATGTATCAACTAATGATTGTTTTACTAAACTATCTTGTCGAGATACATTAGCTCATGATGCGTGTTCAACTTTTGGATATTCTGCAAACAATTCTAATAATGATATTTCGGTTCCTGCTAATGCTTCTGCTGTCAACTGTACTACCAACCTGTCTCGAAAAGACACTTTGGTTCGTTGATGTAATGTCTTCTAACCGATCTTTAACTTGTATTGTGAAGACATGTTAGTTTGTGATGAAGCAGTTATTGAGAGTTTCAATTTTTTTTTTTTAAATATCTTGTCTTGAAATTATATATCTTCTAGTGATGATGTTAACTTGCTAAGACATTTGTGTTTAATGATTTTAATACTAATTTGCCTGATTCCAGTAATGTGTCAGAAATAGCTGGTAGTTTGATATCTATTGGTTGTCGTGACCCTGTTGTTCAGGTTGTTATCCTTTAAAATAATGATGTTGATAATCTCCGTCTTGTTCATGAGTAACATATGAATGATCATTTTGGGGTGAGCAAATATTTGAGTTATAGCAAATATTTTCATTGGCATGATATTTGGCGATATGTGATTCCGTTTTTTTGTACTTGTCATGTTTGTTAAGCTATTGAGAAGTCCAATCAGACCTATCTTAAAGCCTCACTGAAATCCATTTATGCATTCGATGAATTATTTAGTTATGTCCTTATAGAATAGATGCTGCTAGACCCTGGCTGAAAAGAGGCATAGCTTGAATGTTATCTCTTGAGAATATACTTTTTAGTTTTCTTTTCAATGATTTTATTGACGTTTTTTGTAATTTTTAATCATATTTGTAAATTTAGAGTTTTCACATAAAGTTTGTTATATAAAATTTTATGTTATTTTTATTGTAATGAAATTATCATATTTGTAATCTTTTATAATGAGATTATTTCGTTTGTATTTGTGAAAACTAGCAATTATTGACCCCAACTTTTAGCTAGGAAGAAGTTTTGTATTAGTTGGAGTAGTTGTATGTAGGTTAGATTTTAGGTATATTAGGCTATGTAATCGGATCCATAAGGAATGTTGTTTTTTCTTATTAAATGTTAATGTTATGATTAAAACATTATAATGA
>NC_090725.1:176841809-176846809 GCF_036898095.1 Palaemon carinicauda
TCCCTTAGGAAATTAGTGTGATGTCGTTCTCTGAATTTTCGGGTTGATCAATTCAGAAATCCAGCAGACTTAACGGACTGCAGGTATGATAATACGTGTATTCCCAAGTGGCAATGTTTTTACCTCCCGCAGTTTTTTTAAGTTTAGTTGATACTCATGTGAACTTGATTTTAGATTAATCATTATTTTAACCCCCCCCCCCTCCCACTCTCTCTCTCTCTCTCTCTCTCTCTCTCTCTCTCTCTCTCTCTCTCTCTCTCTCTCTCTCTCTCTCTCTCTAATGAAATTTTTATAACAAGACATTATAAATCTTCCAAAACTGCTCATATTATTAGATATAACACACGTAGAGCGAATGTTTAACTGACAAAAATTATTTTGACTGAAATAGTCGAGGAAAAGGGAACAGCTTTTGTTAGAAAAAAAGAGGCACAGACTATGTGTTACTCTAAAAAAAGATTTCATAGAGCACCTTACACTAAACTATAATCACTGGCTACGCAATATGATGACCAGGGACATCTTTCATCATTCATGTTTTCATAACTAGAACAAACTAGCACCAATTCAGAAAATTTTACGTTTCCATGTGTGACTAAAATTTAGTCTGTTTCTTTTTCTTTATTCAGGGATATTAATGAATATTTTATTTTCCACTTCCATCCATCAGTGATATAATTTCTGCTGGTGAATGTTTCCCCTTTAGATTTCGAAAAAAAGCTTAACATTAATTTTGTGCTTAATTTTCTTTAGAAATTAGTATGTGAAAATATATAATTTAGCATAGGAATATAAAATCGCTTCTTAGAAGTTTAAAAAAGCTGCAATACTACTCAAAAGAATCATATGCCATTATCCTAAGTGTTTCGACTAATTCTATCATTACCTGTTGTTCTCCGAAGGAAAAGCTGGTCAACATAATTAAAAGGTGTATCCCTTCTCGTGTGTTAAAATACCTTTTGAAGGACAAATCCTGGTTCAATGATTATTGTAGCCGCACTTATTTAGAGAAACAGGTGACTTATCATTTCTGGAAAAGTAGCAGATTTGAATGTAAAAAAAAACTATACTCAATTAGGAGCTATTGCTCAGAGTTTATGCTCCAACTGAAAAGGAGTACAATTAGACCTTAAAAAAAAAAAAAAAAAAAAAAAAAAAAAAAAAAAAAAAAAAAAAAAAAAAAAAAAACCTTTCTGGTACAAGCCAGGGACATAAATGATGGGCTACCCTCAAATATGCACTCTTTGGTGTAGATTTAACAGATTCTTCTCGACTTGAACCAGAGTTTCTCTTTCACTCGTGTCCAAGGGAAAAGGCAACTTATTTGGCTGATGTGTTTGACTGTAAGCAGAGTAATGAGAACCTCGATTTTCCTCATTCCTATTTACCTGAAGTTAAACTACTAGTTTGGCTTTTCGGTCCCGTGAAATTCCATCTCTAAGGTGTAAAGCTGTGGTTACAAAATAGAGATTTAGCTGAAATGTAGTGTTTTGTGCAAATTATTAAGCATAAAGTCGTTTCTTTATCAACATAATTAAAATTCTAAGTGTGATGTTTGATTGCAAATTCCTATTTGAGAAACACAATCGGTGTGTCTCTTCTTCAATTGCACAAAAATGACTTATTGTGAGTCTTTCAGGATTTTTTGGTGATCTTTTTATTCTGAAGAAACTTTTTAATTTTACCATTCAACCTTGTTCCGAATACTTTTTTCATGTCTGGTCTTCAGCTACTGAATCTCATCTTATTTATTTGGACAGGAACTTATGGTCTAATAAACTTTTTATTCCTGTTCTGGATATTGATTTCTGGCTGCATCGTTCATTTAGTTAATTATAAATGTTGGATAAGATTTTTCATAATTCTGACCATCGTTTGCCATCGGATTGTAGCATCCTGTACGTAGCACTAGTTAACCAACTAATTCTAACAGTGATGCCATTTCCATCACAAGGCTCAACACTACACAGTCTTCTAGAAGTTTAATTCCAGCTATGGCCAGTAGTGGAATGATCTTCCTAATATCTCAGATGAATCAGTAGAACTTTAGAAGTTCAAGCATATTCTAAATGCGGTTCTGTTCAGCAGGTTGACACAAGTCACGCCTTATAGTTTACATATGATAACAGGAGTGATCTATTTTAACGTTGTTACTCATCCTATTTTTTATTTCTTATTTAATTGTTTTAAATAGTTTATTTATTATTCCCATGTTCCCTTTCCTCACTAGGCTGACTAAAAACAATTTTCTTGTCTCTAAAATTCTTTTTTCCAGGAGTTTCCCATCAAGAAGTCTCCTTAGCAAGCAATGTACGAAGGAGCTCTAAGTCACTTGAAAGCGAAATATTGTTGCTAAAATCAACTGATCAATAAGTTATTGGAGATGCTAAAAAAGATATTCTATGCATTTTATGTTGAGAAAGGTAGGTTAACCTGGGCTCAAACGTAAACATAAACGAAGTACAAAGGTTAGATGAAGAAAAAAAGGTTTTCCTTAACGAGATCAGATTTCTAAAAATAAATATTTTTAAATGATTGCAAGAGGAGGCGAGTAATGCCTATATACCCGGGATGATTAATCATCAAAAAGTAATTGGATGAATTTTCTTTTAAATGACAGTAAAGAGCGAGAGTGAGTGAAGTATGTGCATGAATATCGTGCTTTATGTCAGGGAACCAACATCTTGCTGATGAGAATTCTATGTAACCGTAAAATGTGTACGCTTTCTAAATTGGGGAAATATTCATTTTTGATATTCCGGACAGTATCTCATTTATTCAGATCACAGATAAAAGCATATTTGCGATAATCAAATGTCAAATCCATATTGATAATAAAGAAAACTAATTTATGAATATAATGACTTTTGTGGAAACATATACATACCAATACAAAAGGGGAAAAAGTTGTAGTGATTCGTATATGAACCAAAAGAAATTTATCTTTCTTGGGAATAGCCCTCCTAATTCTCTTCATTGGAAGAAATGTTGGATGAATTTGAATGAAGACTTGGTGAAACAAATGTATGACTTTTATAAATACGTTAAAATAGCGTTTATATATGAAGCAAGATTTGAACTAATATGGAAAGAGAATCAGAGAAATAGTTGTGATAGACATTTGGGACTAAAAAAAAAAGAGGTTTAATGTGTACTTACAAGTCATGTAAATAAGAAAATATGAACTCTGTGGATGGAAAGTGTTGATGACAGACATTTCAGATAATTAAATGAATTAAGAAAAGTGAAACCAAAACCAGGAAGAAAAAGTAAAAAAAAAAAAAAAAAAAAAAAAAAAATGCAAATAGTGAAGCTTTAGGACATCAAATACCAACAAAACCAGAGATAGCCAGGGTATTGGCTTCTTAGTCACCTGTAGGTCCTCAGGAGAGAGGACAGGGAAAGAGTCTTTACTAATGGAGAGAGCGCAAGATTATTTGACCAATTCCAAGTATTCGTTATTGCAGTAGTTCTACGATTCTTTGCTATTTCAGCATGTTAATTTATTATGGCCGGTGATAATCTAACAACCATGAACATGCAATGAACTATAAATTCACTTAAATCAGTATATACAAAAGATAAATACACTTAAGCATATATCATAGACCACATGTTTAATTATGGCAGGTAGTAGGTAGGTCAGGGCACCGTTAGAGAGTTATTGGGTCCTTTGACTACCCACATATTACTACATTGAATCCGTCTATCTGGTTACGGCTATTTTTTACTTTGCCTACATATACATAAACACCAAATAGTCCGGCCTATTCTTTCCACATATGCCTCTGTCCTCACACACTTTAGAATACTAAGATTACAATACAAATTTTCTTCGCTCAAGGGGTTAACTACCGCACTGTAATTGTTCAGTGGCTACTTTCCTCTTGGTAAGGGTAAAAGAGACTCTAGCTATGTTGAGCAGTTCTTCTAGGAAAACACTCCAAAACCAAACAATTGTTCTCTAGTCTGGGGTAATGCCATAGCTTTTGTACCATACTCTTCTACTACCTTGGGGTAGAGTTCTCTAGCTTGAGGGTAAACTCGGGCACACTATCCTATCTTCTTTCTCCTCCACTTGCTTTATAAGTTCTTATAGTTTACATGTAAAAGATTTATTTTAATGCTGTTCTGTTCTTGAAATATTTCATTTTAATTGTTCATTACTTTAATTATTTCCTTGTTTGAGACCTTAAGCTTATAGCACCATGCTTTCCCAACTTGGCTGTAGCTTAGCTGATAAAATGATAATGATGATATAATTATATATACATATATATCTATCTATCTAGCAACACACAGACAACTACACACACACACACACACACACATATATATATATATATATATATATATATATATATATATATATATATACATATATATATATATATACATACATATATATAGATATATATATATATATATATATGTATGTATGTATATATATATATATATATATATATATATATATATATATATATATATATATATATATATATACATACATACATACATATACCAAGGCACTTCCCCCAATTTTGGGAGATAGCCAACATCAACAAATGAAACAAAAACAAAAAAGGGACCTCTACTCTCTACGTTCCTCCCAGCCTGACAAGGGGCTCAACCAAGTTCAGCTGGTACTGCTAGGGTGCCACAGCCCACCCTCCCCCGTTATCCACCACAGATGAAGCTTCATAATGCGGAATTCTCCTACTGCTGCTGCCTCCGTGGTCATCTAAGGCATCGGAGGAAGCAGCAGGGCCTACCGGAACTGCGTCACAATCGCTCGCCATTCATTCCTATTTCTAGCACATTTTCTTGCCTCTCTCACATCTATCCTCCTATCACCCAGAACTTTCTTCACTCCATCCATCCACCCAAACCTTGGCCTTCCTCTTGTACTTCTCCCATCAACTCTTGCATTCATCACCTTCTTTAGCAGACAGCCATTTTCCATTCTCTCAACATGGCCAAAAAACCTCAACACATTCATA